>NC_092707.1:138724039-138999215 GCF_047496885.1 Scyliorhinus torazame
AGAGGAGAGGGAGGGTGAGTGAGAGAGGGAGGGTGGGTGAGAGAGGGAGGGAGAGGGAGGGTGGGTGAGAGAGGGAGGGAGAGGAGGGTGGGTGAGAGAGGGAGGGAGGGTGGGGGTGGATGAGAGAGGGGAGGGGAGAGGGAGGGAGGGAGGGTGGGTGAGAGAGGGAGGTGAGTGAGAGAGGGAGGGTGGGTGAGAGAGGGAGGGTGGGTGAGCGAGGGAGGGAGAGGAGGGTGGGTGAGAGAGGGAGTGAGAGGGAGGGTGGGTGAGAGAGGGGAGGGAGGGTGGGGGGTGGTGAGAGAGGAGGGGAGGGTGGGTGGGTGAGAGAGCGAGGGAGAGGGAGGGTGAGTGAGAGAGGGAGGGTGGTGAGAGAGGGAGGGTGGGTGAGCGAGGGAGGGAGAGGGAGGGTGGGTGAGAGTGGGAGTGAGAGGGAGGGTGGGTGAGAGAGGGAGGGAGGGTGGGGGTGGGTGAGAGAGGAGGGGGAGGGAGGGTGGGTGAGAGAGGGAGGGAGGGTGGGGACGGGTGAGAGAGGGAGGGGAGGGAGGTGGATGAGAGAGGAAGGGAGAGGGAGGGAAGGTGGGTGAGAGAGCGAGGGAGAGGGAGGGTGAATGAGAGAGGGAGGGAGGGTGAGAGAGGGAGGGAGGGTGGGGGTGGGTGAGAGAGGGAGGGGGAGGGAGGGTGGGTGGGAGAGGGAGGGAGGGTGGGCGAGAGGGAGGGTGGGCGAGGGAGGGAGGGAGGGAGGGTGGGTGAGAGAGGGAGGGGTGAGGGAGGGTGGGTGGGAGAGGGAGGGAGGGTGGGCGAGAGGGAGGGTGGGCGAGGGAGGGAGGGTGAGTGAGGGAGGGAGAGAGAGGGAGGGGGAGAGGGGGAGGGAGAGGGAGGGTGGGTGAGGGAGGGTGGGTGAGAAAAAAAAAAGGAGGTTCAGATTTTGGCAGTGAACACGTGATGGATTTCCAAATGCTAACTGAGGATACATTTTCCATACATAATTTATCTAAAAGCTCAGGGGGCCAAGGACCACTGGTGGTAATCATTTCAAAAGGCTGGAAATCCTATAGACTCTGAGGAGCTGGACATTAATGAGTTTTGTAAACACTGTACATGAGTGGATTACCTCGGCTGGGATCTTTTATTGATCAATAATGTTACACAAATGAACACAAAATCACAATCAGAAATAACACTGTAGGGTATTTGCTGAGTTCAAGGTCCTGGCCAAACAGGAGCCTAAGGAAACAAAAGGTTTATTGATGTAGACCATAAGACATAGGAGCAGAAATGAGGCCATACGGCCCATCGGAGTCTGCCCCGCTATTCAGTCATGACTGATATGTTTCTCGTCCCCATTCTCCTGCCTTCTCCCCATAATGCTTCATCCCCATATTAATTAAGAACCTATCTACCTCTGTCTTAAAGACACTCAGTGATTTGGCCTCAACATCCTTCTGCAGCAAAGAGTTCCACAGATTCACCACCCTCTGGCTGAGGAGATTCCTCCTCATCTCAGTTTTAAAGGATCGTCCCTTCCATCTGAGGCTGTGCCCTCGGATTCTAGTTTTTCCAATTAATGGAAACATCCTCTCCACGTCAACTTTATTAAGGCCTCTCAGTATTCTGTAAGTTTCAATAAGGTCTCCCCTCATCCTTCCTAAACTCCATGATTATGACCTCAGAGTCCTCAGCCTCTCCTCATATGACAAGCTCTTCATTCCAGGGATCATTCTTGTGATCCTAAGTCCCCTTTGTTCTTCTGGTTCCTAAGCTTTTTCCCATTTAGAAATAGCTCCTCCTCCCATTTACCCTACAGCTCCTCTATCAAAGCCTCCCCCTCTTCTTTCATCTCTGGTATATCGCCAACACCTTGCCCTCTCCGACCCCATACACCCAAAATCACCCTGTCTTGAATCCCCTGTGCCAGGAGCAACGGAAATTCCCTCACCTGTCGCCTCACAAATGCCCTCACTTGCATGTACCTGAACGCATTTCCCGGGGTAGCCCAAACTTCTCCCTCCAGCGCCCCTAGGCTCGCAAACGTCCCCGCCTATAAACAGGTCCCCCATTCTTCTACTCCTGCCCGATGCCAGCACTGAAACCCCCGTCCATCCTTCCTGGGACAAACCGATGGTTATCTCTGATCGGGGACCACACCAAGACTCCCATTGCACCCCTGTGCCGTCTCCACCTGCCCCAGATCTTTAGCGTTGCCGCCACCACCGGACTCGTGGTGTACCGTGTCAGCGGGAGCGGCAGCGGTGCCGTCACCAGCGCCCCCAGGCTCGTTCTTTTACAGGACGCCATCTCCAACCTCTTCCATGCCGCCCCCTCTCCCTCTATCACCCACTTACGGATCATCGCCACATTGGCTGCCCAGCAGTAGCCACCCACATTCGGCAACGCCAGCACTCCTCTATCTCTACTACGCTCCAGAAACCCCTCCTTACCCTCGGGGTCTTATTCGCCCACACAAAACCCATAATGCTCCTGCCTACCCTCTTACAAAAGGCCTTGGTGATTACAATTGGAAGGAACTGGAATACAAAAGAACCTCGGGAGGACCACCATTTTAATCGACTGTACTCTGCCCGCTAGCGAGAGTGGCAACATGTCCCCATCGTTTGAAGTCCTCCTCCATCTGCTCACCAGCCGTGTCAAATTAAGTTTGTGCAGGGCCCCCCAGCTCTAGCTACCTGGATCCCAAGTACCAAAAGCTCCTTTTCCGCCCTCCTCAATGGTAGGTCGTCTATCCCTCTTCCCTGGTTCCCTGGATGCACCACGAAGAGCTCACTTTTCCCTACATTGAGCTTATAGCCCGAGAAGTCCCCAAACTCCCTTAGGATCTGCATGACCTCCACCATCCCCTCCACTGGATCCGCCACATACAACAACAAGTCGTCTGTGTACAGCGACACTCGATGCTCTTCTCCCCCTCGGACCACCCCCCTCCATTTCCTGGACTCCCTTAATGCCATGGCCAAAGGTTCAATTGCTAATGCAAACAACAGGGGGGACAGGGGGCACCCTGCCTCGTCCCTCGATACAGCCGAAAATACCCCAACCTCCGCCGGTTCGTACCCACCACTCGCCACCGGGGCTCTATATAAGAGCCTAACCCAGCTAATAAACCCTCCCCGAACCCAAACCTCCGCAACACTTCCAGAGATACTCCCACTCTACTCGGTCAAAGGCCTTCTCCCTTTCCCTGCCCTCTCTCTTCTCCCTATGAGCCCGTATGGAGATTAACTCTCACCTGACCACCGCCTTCAACGCCTCCAATACAACTCCCACCTGCACCCTCCCCGTTGTCGTTGACCTCCAAATACCTTTCAATGCACCCCGCACCCTCCCTCGTCTGCCAACAGTCCCACATCCACCTCCACAACGGGTATTGGTCCCTCTCCTCCCCCAGCTCTAATGCCACACAGTGCGGGGCGTGGTCAGAAATGGCTATGGCCGAATACTCCGTTCCCTCCACTTTTGGGATCAATGCCCTGCCCAGAACAAAAAAATCTATCGGGAGTAGGCCTTATGTACATGGGAGAAAAAAGAAAATTCTCTGGCCAAAGGCCTGGCAAATCTCCACGGATCCACTCCCCCCATCGGGTCCATAAACCCCCTAAGCACCTTGGCCGCAGCCGTCCTCTTTCCAGTCCTGGATCTGGAGCGATCCAGTGCTCGGTCCAACACCGTGTTGAAATCCCCCCCCATTATCAAGCTTCCTACCTCCAGGTCCGGAATACGCCCCAACATACGCTTCATGAATCCAGCATCGTCCCAGTTCGGGGTGTATACATTTACAAATACCACCCACGTCCCCTGCAACCTACCGCTCACCATCACGTATCGGCCTCCCTTGTCCGGTGCTATGATCTTGGCCTTAAACGACACCCGCTTCCCCACCAGTATTGCCACCCCTCTGTTCTTCGCATCCAACCCCGAATGGAACACCTGTCCTACCCATCCCTTTCTTAACCTGACCTGATCTGCCACCTTCAGATGTGTCTCCTGAAGCATGACCACGTCTGCCTTCAGTCCCTTTAAGTGTGCGAACACTCGGGCCCTCTTAACTGGCCCATTTAGGCCCCTCACATTCCACGTGATCAGCAGGATTGGGGGGCTTCCCACCCCCCCGCCCTGCCGACTAGCCATCTCCTATTTTAGGCCAGTCCCGTGACCGCACCTCCCGCACCCTCCAGTCCCCCAGACGGAGAACCCCCGCCCCGACCACCTCTTCCGTTTTCAGTTCCCCCTCGGTCAATGCAGCAGCAACCCTATTCCTCCACACACACACCCCTCCCGCGCCCCCCCCCCCCCCCCCCCCCCGCTAGATCCAGATCTAGCTCTTTTGCTCCCCCCATAATACTTCCGTAAGTCAGCTGACACCAGCTGACCCCGGCCCCCCCCGCCTTCCCATTGACCCCCCCCTTGTGGAAATCCCTCCTCCTCCTTGCGCTCCTCCAAACCCCCCCATCCCGCCCTTCCCAAACGTGGGAAAAAGCCCGCGCTTTCCTGAGCCAGCCCCGCCCCCTGTGGCGCAGCTCCTGTTGCGGCCTTATCCCAATTCCCCCATCCCCGGGTCTTACCTCCCTCCAGCACCGGCGCCCACATTCCTCACAGTCCCCCCCCATCAAAACTCTTCCCCCATCCCCATCCATCGTCCCACCCATGAAACATTCTTTACCCATATTTACAACCTGTATACAGTCAACATCTCCCCCACAACCACAGACCCTCAGTTTGAGTCCAATGTTTCCGTTTGGCTAAAGGTCCAAGCCTCTTCTGGCGTTTCAAAATAGTGGTGTCGATCCTGAAATGTGACCCACAGTCACGCTGGCTGCAGCATTCCGAATCTCACCCTCTTTCTATGCAGCACCGCCTTGGCCCGGTTGAAACCAGCTCTCCTCTTTGCCACCTCCACGCTCCAGTCCTGGTAGATTCGGATCACCGCATTCTCCCATCTACTGCTCCGCTCCTTCTTGGCCCATCTCAGGACACTCTCTCTGTCCGCGAAACGATGGAACCTCGCCACTATCGCCCTTGGCGGCTCGCCAGCCTTGGGTCTCCTCACCAGGACCCGGTGAGCCCCTTCTAGCTCCAGGGGGCTCGGAGAGGCCTCCGCACCCATCAGCGAATGGAGCACCGTGCTCACATACGCCCCGGCATCGGCCCCCTCCACCCCTTCAGGGAGACCCAGAATCCTGTGATTCTTCCTCCTCGACCTGTTTTCCAGGACCTCGAATCTCTCGGCCCACCTCTTGTACAGCGCTTCGTGCGCCTCCACCTTCACCGCCAAGCCCAAGATCTCGTCCTCGTTCTCGTTGGTTTTGTCCCTCACCTCTTGGAGCTCTACCTCCTGGGCCTTCTGGGTCTCCTTCAGCCCCTCGATCGCCGTCAGCAGTGGCGCCAGCACCTCCTTTTTCAGCTCCTCCAAGCAGTGCCTGAGAAACACCTGCTGGTCCGGACCCCATGCTGCTCGATCTCCGCCCTCCGCCATCTTGTTTTTTCCCCCTCGTTTCTGCCGCTGCTCCAAAGCCACTTTTTCCCCCGCTCCACTTCTGGTCTCCTCCATACACGACGGAAGGGGGACCTTGCTCTCACCTTCCCACATGGGAATCGGTCAAAACATTTCCGTTGGGGCTCCTCCGGAGAGCCCAAATGTCCGTTCTAGCGGGAGCCGCCGAAATGTGCAGCTTAGCTCCGCATCGCTGCAACCAGAAGTCATTTAACATCCTCTTATAGGGCACCTTGTCAAAGGCATTCTGGAAAGATAAATAGATGATGCCGACTGGTTCTCCTTTGTCTAACTTCCTTGTTATTTCCTCAAAGAATTCTAACAGATTTGTCAGACATGACCTCCCTTTCACGAAGCCGTGCTGACTCAGTCCTATTTTATCATGCACTTCCAAGTACTACGCAATTTCATCTTTAATAATGGATTCTAAAATCTTACCAATGACCAAGCTAACTGGCTTATAATTTCCCGTCTTCTTAAACACGGGTGTTACATTAGCCATTTTCTAGTCCTCTGGGAGCCTTCCTGCCTCCAATGATTCTTGAAAGATCATCACCAATGCCTCCACAATCTCCTCAGCTATTTGGAACCCTGAGATGTAGTCCATCCGGTCCAAGTGATTTATCCATTTTCAGACCCTTCAGTTTCCCTAGAACTTTCTCTTTAGTTATGGCCACTACACTCACCTCTGCCTCCTGATTCTCCTGAAGTGGTGTCTTCCACTATGAAGACTGATGCAAAGTAACTATTCAGTTCCTCTGCCATTTCTTTGTATCCTATTACTACTTCTCCAGCCTAATTTTTCAGTGGTCCAATGTCTATTCTTGCCTCTCTCTTATCTTTTATACATTGAAAAAAACTCTTGCTATCTTATTTTAGCTATTCTCGCTAGCTTACACTCATATTTCATCTTCTCCCTCCTTATTGCTTTTTTAGTTGTCCTCTGCTCACTTTTAAAGGCTTCCCAATTCTTTGCCTTCCCACTAATACTCGCCACTTTGTATGCTTTTTCTTTTTCTTTTATGCTGTCCTTGACTTCCCTTGTCAGCCATGGATGCCTCGTTCTCCCCTTAGCATGTTTCCTCCTCCTTGGGATGAATTTCTGTTGTGCCTCCCGAATAATCCCCCAAAACAGCCATTGTTGTCCTACTGTCTTCCCTGCTAGGCTCCGCTTCCAATCAACTCTGGCCAGCCCCTCCCGCATGCCATTTATTCAATTGTAAAACCATTACATCTGATTGTGGCTTCTCCCTCTCAAACTGCAGAGTAAATTTTATCATATTGTGGTCATGCTCCCTAAGGGTTCCTTCACCTTAAGTTCCCTAATCAGGTCTGCCTCATTACACATCACCAAATCCAGAAGAGCTTGGTTCCCTCGTGGGCTCTAGCACAAGCTGCTCCAAAAAAAACATTTTGTAGACACTTCACAAATTCCTTTTCTTGGGATCCTCTCCAGCCTGATTTTCCCAGTTCACCTGCATATTGAGGTCCCCCATGATTGTTGTAATATTGCCTTTCTTAAGTGCCTTTTCTATCTCCTGATTTATTTTCTGCCCCACATCCTGACTGCTGCTTGGGGGCCTGTACAGAACTTCCATCAGGGTCTTTTTACCTTTGCGATTCCTCAACTCTACCCAGAGACATTCTATGCTTTCCAATCCTATATCATTTCTTGCTATTGTTTTTGGTCCTTAGCATGCAATTACATCACCATTGTCAAGTACCCTACTATCAGCATTCTGTGGGTTACCATTGAGCAGAAACTGAACTGGACCCAGACATATAAATACTGTGGCTATAAGAGCAGGTCAGAGGCAAGGAATCCTGTAATGGGCAACTCACCTCCTGGCTCCCCAAAGCCTGTCCATCATCTGCAAACCACAAGTCAGGAGTGGGATGGAATATTCCCCACTTGTCTGGATGAGTGCATCTCCAACAACACTCAAAAAACTTGACATCATCCAGGACAAAGCAGTTCACTTCATTGTCCACCCATTCACCATCTTCAAAATGCACTCTGTCCACCACTGACGCACAATAGCAGCAATGTGTACCATCTCCATGATTCACTGCAGGAACTCAACATGGCTCATTAGACAGCACCGTCCAAACCTATGACCAATAACAACTGCAAAGACAAGAGTAGAAGACTCATGGGAAAATCACCACCTGGAGGCTCCCCTCCAATCACTCACATCCTGCCTTGGAAATAGATCAACGTTCCTTCATTGCTGGCGTGTTAAAATCTGAAAACTCACTCCCCAATAGCACTGTTGATGTACCTACATCTCAGGGACTGCAACAGTTGAAAAATGCAGCTCACCACCACCTTCTCAAGGCTAATTAGGGATGGTCCATTGTTAAAAACCCTACTGATGTTAGACACAAGGTTGTCCCAAAACCCAGAAGGGTAATTTGGATCACCGGTTTTTAGTGGTGTATATTTTCAGTTTGGTCCACTGTGAGAAAAGATACGCAAACCAGGGAGGAAATGTCCAGTCATTTTGTGATCAATTAATAAAGAATATGTTTTTCTTAAAAGAACACACGACAAGAAGGACGATAATACACAACCACAATGCGCATAGCTGCACTGATGGCTATACACACAGTATTACATGAAATTACCCATTTGTTCTCAACTACCTACGTTTCATGAACTTCCCAAACAACATCCAATATTATATCAGTCGATGAGCTAAATCCAGCAGATAATTACCACGCACCAGTTATTTTCACATTTGCGAAAACCATCTTCAGTTTCAGTGAAGTCCTTGGGCGGGATTCTCCGACCCCCACCAGGTCGGAGAATCGCCGGGGGTCGGCGTGAATCCCGCCCCAGCCGTTGTCCGAATTCTCCGGCCCCCCCCCCAAACCGCCCTGGCGTGAATCGCACCGCCCGCCTCAGAGAATGGCGGGGACCGGCGCAGCTCAATGGGCCCCTTGGCCGCCCGGATTCTCCGGGCCGCGATGGGCCGAAGTCCCGCCCTTTTAACGAGGGTCCCGCTGGCGTATACCAAGGTTGGTCCCTACCGGCGGGACCAAGCTCCGCGGGCGGCCTCCAGGGTTCTCGGGGGGGCACGGGGGATCTGGCCCCGGGAGGCGCCCCCACGGTGGCCTGGCCCACGATCAGGGCCCACCGATCTGCAGGCGGGCCTGTGCTGTGGGGGCACTCTATTCCTCCGCATCGGCCGCTATGGTCCTGCGCGATGGCCGATGCGGAGACGAACCCTCCCACGCATGCGCCGGGGTGACACCAGCACACGCTAGCGCTCCCGTGCATGTGCCAACTCGCGCCGGCCGGCGGAGGCCCTTTGGCGACGGTTCGCATGGCGCCAAGCCCCTTCCCCGCCGGCCAGTGGGGCGCAAACCACTCCGGGGCGGGCCTAGCCCCTGAAGGTGCGGACTCCGCACCTTTGGGGCGGCCCGACGCCAGAGTGGTTCACGCCACTCCTCGCCGCCGGGTAGGTGAGAATCCCACCCATAATCTTTTCAGTTTGAGTATTAGATTGTAACTGGCTGTCCTTTCAGCAAAAACCTGTTTTCATGGGAGACATATTTTTAAAAATAAATTTAGAGTACCCAATTCTCTTTTCCAATTAAGTTCCAATTTAGTGTGGCCAATCCACCTACCCTGTACACCTTTGGGTTGTGAGGGTGAGACATGAGACCCACGCAGACACGGGGAGAATGTGCAAACTCTACAAGGACAGTCACCGGGGGCCAGGATCAAACCCATGTCCTCGGCTCCGTGAGACGGCAGTGCTAACCACTGCACCACCATGTCACCTCGGGATGTCATTTTCTGGAGCAGGGGTGTGGCTCTGATGCTAGCTGCTGCTATTGTGTTCCTTTCTCCAGTTATTGTGCAATGGATATATCACTCTTTCCTTTTGATGTTACCCACCCTGTGGACCTGGCTTTTCGCATATAAGTGGCAACGCCCTTATCTCCTCACTTGGAAGTTACCTCTTCTATACCCCATTGTTCTCCCCAATCACATAGGTTAATACTTGCTTTTCTCACTGGTAAGCTAATTTGCATATCAGAACCCCGTTCAGACAGCTGCCCTTATCAATCCCCCTTTTTATTTTATTTTATTTTATCCCAATTTCATTTTTTAAATCTTAATTTTCCCCAATTCTTAACACAATAAATGTTGGCCGAGTCAACAACGCCCACATACCATGAATGAATAACAAAAAACAATCCCTTTGACTTTGTACCATGAAATGTTTTGTCATTTAATCTCTCATGCCCTCCTCAGACCTTCCCTGTTGTTTATCCTCCCCACTTTCACTTCCTCCAAACCTATGACATTGCTATCTTCCCTCAGTTCTGACAAAGAGTCTATTGACCTTGTAGGTATTGCAAGATCTGAATTTTGTTTATATGGTCCTCTCTGTTGGGATGGTGTAAATAAAGTTCAATAATGGCTGTCTGCTGTGAGTCCGTGGGCGGGATTCTCCAACCCCCCGCCTGGCTGGAGAATCGCCGGGGGGCGGCGTGAATCCCGCCCCGCCGCCGGCTGCTAGATTCTCCGACGCCGTTTTTTCGGCGGGGGCGGGAGTGGCGTCACGTCGGTTGGGGGCCGTTGGCAGTGGCCCCCCCCCCCGGTGATTCTCTGTTCCGTGATGGGCCGAGTGGCCACCCGTTTTCAGCCAGTCCCGCCTGCGTAAGTCAAACAAGGTCCTTACCGGCGGGACCTGACTTTGCGGATTCTTTGGGGGGGCGCGGAGGGAGCTGGACCAGGGGGGGGGGCACCCACGGTGGCTTGGCCCACAATTGGGGCCCACTGATCTACGGGGGGGGGGGGGGGGGGCCTGTGCCGTGGAGGCACTCTTTCCCTCTGCGGCGTCATAAACAGCAGTGCTAACCACTGCGCCACCGTGCTGCCCTTGGGACCAGTCAATTATTATGGGCATCTTTGCTATCGCCATTACTCTTGAAGAAATACCAGAAATGGTTTTGGGAGGTGACCCATGAAGAGGCCTTTGAAAGAGTTAAACACTGCTACTACCATCTAATTTACTGGCTCATAACGATTCCAAGAAGGAACTCAAAATGACCTGTGATGCCTCTCCATATGGAGTCGGGCGGTACACTCGCCTTGTTTGAAAGACAGCACAGAAAGACCGATTGCCTACATGTCCTGGACTCTTGCGGATGCAGAGCGGCACAACTTGCGATTGAGATGGGAGGCTTGGCTGTCATATTTGACATGAAAAAATGTCACCCGTATGTCTATGGCAGGTATTTTGTGATAATGGCGGACACAGCCTTTATTGGACTTCTTAAAGAAGATAAGGTAATCCATCCTTCCTCCTCTGTCCGGACACAGTGTTGGGCCTTGTTATTG
Source organism: Scyliorhinus torazame (assembly GCF_047496885.1). Taxonomy (NCBI): domain Eukaryota; kingdom Metazoa; phylum Chordata; class Chondrichthyes; order Carcharhiniformes; family Scyliorhinidae; genus Scyliorhinus; species Scyliorhinus torazame. The sequence continues at coordinate 138,734,905 of NC_092707.1, forward strand.
GCAGCCTACGAATATTCTTTAGTGCAACGCCTTGGGTCACAAATAGCCAACGCTGATGCCTTGAGTTGTCTCCAGTTGCCCACAAGCCTGGCTCCTTTGCCTGCATTAGAAAAGGTCACGATGAACTGGAATTTCTTAGAAACCCTACTGGTACTGGCAAAGCAAATCAAGACTTGGACACAGAAGGACCCGACAGTATCAAAACTGAAACTCATGATCCTGAGCGGCGGGATCCAAGGACAACTCTCTGATGACATGAAGCCATATCTCACTAAGTGTTAAGAATTTGGTGTGAGGACAGAAGAATGCTGTGGGAATTCTGCATGCTTGTTCCTCACCCAGTTTTAATGTAGCGCACTCAGTAAGCGTTGCGCAGGTCAAAGAGACACAGCCTGAGTGAGTGAGACACATCCAGAGTGGCAATTTGGAACTTGGTAATTTGGTGCAGTGAGGTAACCAGGAAAGGTAAGTGGTAAATCTAATTCTGCTGTTTTTCAGTTAAAAGTGCAGTGTAGATTAGTGTCTGATTGGCTGAAGCTGCCCCCACCCTAATTGCTGAGAGGCAGTTATCTGGCAGTCACCTGAGGCCTGTTTAGGGGCACAAAGGTACACCTTGTGGATGAGCAGAGAGATCTCGATGTCCATGTAGATAGATCCCTGAAAGTTGCCACCCAGGTTGAGAGGGTTGTTAAGAAGGCGTACGGTGTGTTAGCTTTTATTGGTAGAGGGATTGAGTTTCGGAGCCATGAGGTCATGTTGCAGCTGTACAAAACTCTGGTGCGGCCACATTTGGAGTATTGCGGGCAATTCTGGTCGCCGCATTATCGGAACGATGTGGAAGCATTGGAAAGGGTGCAGAGAGGATTTCCCAGAATGTTGCCTGGTATGGAAGGAAGATCTTATGAGGAAAGGCTGAGGGACTTGAGGCTGTTTTCGTTAGAGAGAAGAAGGTTAAGAGGTGACTTAATTGAGGCATACAAGATGATCAGAGGATTGGATAGGGTGGACAGTGAGAGCCTTTTTCCTCGGATGGTGATGTCTTGCACGAGGGGACATAGCTTTAAATTGAGGGGAGATAGATATAGGACAGATGTCAGAGGTAGGTTCTTTACTCAGAGAGTAGTAAGGGCGTGGAATGCCCTGCCTGCAACAGTAGTGGACTCGCCAACACTAAGGGCACTCAAATGGTCATTGGATAGACATATGGACGATAAGGGAATAGTGTAGATGGGCTTTAGAGTGGTTTCACAGGTCGGCGCAACATCGAGGGCCGAAGAGCCTGTACTCATAGATTATCATAGAATTTACAGAGCAGAAGGAGGCCATTCAGCCCATCGAGTCTGCACCGGCTCTTGGAAAGAGCACCCTACCCAAGGTCAACACCTCCACCCTATCCCCATAACCCAGTAACCCCACCCAACACTAAGGGCAATTTTGGCCACTAAGGGCAATTTTCCATGGACAATCCACCTAACCTGCACATCTTTGGACTGTGGGAGGAAACCGGAGCACCCGGAGGAAACCCACGCACACACGGGGAGGATGTGCAGACTCCTCACAGACAGTGACCCAAGCCGGAATCGAACCTGGGACCCTGGAGCTGTGAAGCAATTGTGCTATCCACAAGGCTACCGTGCTGCCCGTGATACTGCGCTGTAATGTTCTATGTTCATTGTATTCTTCTCTTTGAAGTTTAAGTAGTGCGAGTCATCCTGAAGTCTGTATAAAAGACAGACAGAAAGCGCACTCAGTAAGCGTTGCGCAGGTCAAAGAGACACAGCCTGAGTGAGTGAGACACATCCAGCGTGGCAATTTGGAACTTGGTAATTTGGTGCAGTGAGGTAATTTGGTGCAGTGTGGGAGAAGGTGCCTTTTCCCTACTGTTTTGTTCTCTCTCTTTCTTCTGGCCTGTAACTTTTAATCAGCAGGGAGAAAACCTGAGAGCATCTGAGACCCTCAGAAGTTAAGTAAGTGATTTTTACTCATTTTTACTTTTATTACCTTTTCAAATTGCGTGTGTGTGTGTGGGGGGGGGGGGGGGGGGGGGACTGAAGTGACATCACAGAAAAGCTGTGACCTGATTGGCTGGTTGGGAATCTACACTAAACTAAAAAAATTAAGCATTGGTAAATTAATTAAACATAATTACTTAATTATAATTTAGAGGGGTATCTAAGCCAGATATCGGAGAGTACTGTATTTAGCTTTCACATTTATAGTAGAAATCTAGTGCTGGGAAACATATAGTTAAAAAACTTTTAAATTTAATTTACTAATTAATTGACGTAATGTCAGTTAGAGGGGTGCAGTGCTCTGACTGTGAGATGTGGCATGTCCGGGAGGCTTCCAGCGTCCCGGATGACTTCATCTGCAGAAAGTGCACCCAACTGGAGCTCCTCACAGACCGCATGGTTCGGTTGGAGCAGCAGTTGGATGCACTTAGGAGCATGCAGGTGGCGGAAAGTGTCATCGATAGCAGTTATATAAATGTGGTCACACCCAAAGTGCAGGCAGAGAAATCGGTGACCACCAGAAAGGGCAGGCAGTCAGTGCAGGAATCCCCTGTGGTTGTCCCCCCTCTCAAACAGGTATACCCCTTTGGATACTGTCGGGGGTGGGGGGATAGCCAATCAGGGGAAAACAGCAGCAGCCAGAGCAGTGGCACCACGGCTGGCTCTGATGTTCAGTAGGGAGGGTCAAAGCGCAGAAGAGCAATAATAATAGGGGACTCTATAGTCAGGGGCACAGATAGGCACTTCTGTGGACGTGAAAGAGACTCCAGGATGGTATGTTGCCTCCCTGGTGCCAGGGTCCAGGATGTCTCCGAACGGGTAGAGGGCATCCTGAAGGGGAAGGGCAAACAGGCAGAGGTCGTTGTGCATATTGGTACTAACGACATAGGCAGGAAGGGGCATGAGGTCCTGCAGCAGGAGTTCAGGGAGCTAGGCAGAAAGTTAAAAGTCAGGACCTCTAGGGTTGTAATCTCGGGATTACTCCCTGTGCCACGTGCCAGTGAGGCTAGAAATAGGAAGATAGAGCAGCTAAACACGTGGCTAAACAGCTGGTGTAGGAGGGAGGGTTTCCGTTATCTGGACCACTGGGAGCTCTTCCGGGGCAGGTGTGACCTATATAAGAAGGACGGGTTGCATCTAAACTGGAGAGGCATAAATATCCTGGCCGCGAGGTTTGCTAGTGTCACACGGGAGGGTTTAAACTAGTATGGCAGGGGGGTGGGCACGGGAGCAATAGGTCAGAAGGTGAGAGCATTGAGGGAGAACGAGGGAATAGGGACAGTATGGCTCTGAGGCAGAGCAGACATGGTGAAGTTGCTGAACACAGCGGGTCTGGTGGCCTGAAGTGCATATGTTTTAATGCAAGAATTATTACGGGTAAGGCAGATGAATTTAGAGCTTGGATTAATACTTGGAACTATGATGTTGTTGCCATTACAGAGACCTGGTTGAGGGAAGGGCAGGATTGGCAGCTAAACGTTCCAGGATTTAGATGTTTCAGGCAGGATAGAGGGGGCTGTAAAAGGGGTGGTGGAGTTGCGCTACTGGTTAGGGAGAATATCACAGCTGTACTACGGGAGGACACCTCAGAGGGCAGTGAGGCTATATGGGTAGAGATCAGGAATAAGAAGGGTGCAGTCACAATGTTGGGGGTTTACTACAGGTCTCCCAACAGCCAGCGGGAGATAGAGGAGCAGATAGGTAGACAGATTTTGGAAAAGAGTAAAAACAACAGGGTTGTTGTGATGGGAGACTTCAACTTCCCCAATATTGACTGGGACTCACTTAGTGCCAGGGGCTTAGACGGGGCAGAGTTTGTAAGGAGCATCCAGGAGGGCTTCTTAAAACAATATGTAGACAGTCCAACTAGGGAAGGGGCTGTACTGGACCTGGTATTGGGGAATGGGCCCGGCCAGGTGGTAGAAGTTTTAGTAGGGGAGCATTTCGGGAACAGTGACCACAATTCAGTAAGTTTTAAAGTTCTGGTGGACAAGGATAAGAGTGGTCCTAGGGTGAATGTGCTAAATTGGGGGAAGGCTAATTATAACAATATTAGACGGGAACTGAAGAACCTAGATTGGGGGCGGATGTTTGAGGGTAAATCAACATCTGACATGTGGGAGGCTTTCAAGTGTCAGTTGAAAGGAATTCAGGACCGACATGTTCCTGTGAGGAAGAAGGATAAATACGGCAATTTTCGGGAACCTTGAATAACGAGAGATACTGTAGGCCTCGTCAAAAAGAAAAAGGAGGCATTTGTCAGGGCTAAAACGCTGGGAACAGACGAAGCCTGTGTGGAATATAAGGAAAGTAGGAAGAAACTTAAGCAAGGAGTCAGGAGGGCTAGAAGGGGTCACAAAAAATCATTGGCAAATAGGGTTAAGGAAAATCCCAAGGCTTTTTACACGTACATGAAAAGCAAGAGGGTAGCCAGGGAAAGGGTTGGCCCACTGAAGGATAGGCAAGGAAATCTATGTGTGGAGCCAGAGGAAATGGGCGAGGTACTAAATGAATACTTTGCATCAGTATTCACCAAAGAGAAGAAATTGGTAGATGTTGAGTCTGGAGAAGGGTGTGTAGATAGCCTGGGTCACATTGAGATCCAAAAAGACGAGGTGTTGGGCGTCTTGAAAAAATATTAAGGTAGCTAAGTCCCCAGGGCCTGATGGGATCTACCCCAGAAGACTAAAGCAGGCTAGAGATGAAATTGCTGAGGCCTTGACAGAAATCTTTGGATCCTCACTGTCTTCAGGTGATGTCCCGGAGGACTGGAGAATAGCCAATGTTGTTCCTCTGTTGAAGAAGGGTAGCAAGGATAATCCAGGGAACTACAGGCCGGTGAGCCTTACATCAGTGGTAGGGAAATTACTGGAGAGAATTCTTCGAGACAGGATCTACTCCCATTTGGAAGCAAATGGACGTATTAGTGAGAGGCAGCATGGTTTTGTGAAGGGGAGGTCGTGTCCCACTAACTTGATGGAGTTTTTCCAGGAGGTCACAAAGATGATTGATGCAGGTAGGGCAGTGGATGTTGTCTACATGGACTTCAGTAAGGCCTTTGACAAGGTCCCTCATCGTAGACTAGTACAACAGGTGAAGTCACACGGGATCAGGGGTGAGCTGGCAAGGTGGATACAGAACTGGCTAGGTCATAGATAGAATTTTTCATAGAATTTACAGTGCAGAAGGAGGCCATTCGACCCATCAAGTCTGCACCGGCTCTTGGAAAGAGCACCCTACCCAAGGTCCACACCTCCACCCTATCCCCATAACCCAGTAACCCCACCCAACACTAAGGGCAATTTTGGACACTATGGGCAATTTATCATGGCCAATCCACCTAACCTGCACATCTTTGGACTGTGGGAGGAAACCGGAGCACCCGGAGGAAACCCACGCACACACGGGGAGGATGTGCAGACTCCGCACAGTGACCCAAGCCGGAATTGAACCTGGGACCCTGGAGCTATGAAGCAATTGTGCTATCCACAATGCTACCGTGCTGCCCGTAAGGCAGAGAGTAGCAATGGAAGGATGCTTTTCTAATTGGAGGGCTGTGACTAGTGGTGTTCCGCAGGGATCAGTGCTGGGACCTTTGCTGTTTGTAGTATACATAAATGATTTGGAGGAAAATGTAACTGGTCTGATTAGTAAGTTTGCAGACACAAAGGTTGGTGGAATTGCGGATAGCGATGAGGACTGTCAGAGGATACAGCAGGATTTAGATTGTTTGGAGACTTGGGCGGAGAGATGGCAGATGGAGTTTAATCCGGACAAATGTGAGATAATGCATTTTGGAAGGTCTAATGCAGGTAGGGAATATACAGTGAATGGTAGAACCCTCAAGAGTATTGAAAGCCAGAGAGATCTAGGTGTACAGGTCCACAGGTCACTGAAAGGGGCAACACAGGTGGAGAAGGTAGTCAAGAAGGCATACGGCGTGCTTGCCTTCATTGGCCGGGGCATTGAGTATAAGAATTGGCAAGTCATGTTTCAGCTGTATAGAACCTTAGTTAGGCCACACTTGGAATATAGTGTTCAATTCTGGTTGCCACACTACCAGAAGGATGTGGAGGCTTTAGAGAGGGTGCAGAAGAGATTTACCTGAATGTTGCCTGGTATGGAGGGCATTAGCTTTGAGGAGCGGTTGAATAAACTCGGTCTGTTCCCACTGGAACAACGGAGGTTGAGGGGCGACCTGATAGAGGTCTACAAAGTTATGAGGGGCATAGACAGAGTGGATAGTCAGAGGCTTTTCCCCAGGGTAGAGGGGTCAATTACTAGGGGGCATAGGTTTAAGGTGCGAGGGGCAAGGTTTAGAGTAGATGTACGAGGCAAGTTTTTTTACACAGAGGGTAGTGGGTGCCTGGAACTCGCTACCGGAGGAGGTGGTGGAAGCAGGGACGATAGTGACATTTAAGGGGCATTTTGACAAATATATGAATAGGATGGGAATAGAGGGTTACGGACCCAGAAAGTGTAGAAGATTGTAGTTTAGTCGGGCAGCATGGTCGGCACGGGCTTGGAGGGCCGAAGGGCCTGTTCCTGTGCTGTACTTTTCTTTGTTCTTTGTTCTTTGTAGCCACATAACGGCCACCCTGGAGTTTCTAAAATAACAATGCCCACCGAGCTTGACATGGACATCGTGAACTTGGTAAAACAATGTAACTTATGTAAGAAAAACCAGTTACTCCCCTCTTCGTCCTCCCTACACCCATGGAAGTGGCCAGGAAGGCCATGGGTGCGGGTACATGTAGACTTCTCCCGGCCTTTCTTGGGTTGTATTTCCTGTTCTTGGTGAATGTACATTCCAAGTGGATAGTAGGGTGGCATGGTAGCACAGTGGTTAGCACTGCTGCTTCACAGCGCCAGGGTCCTGGGTTCGATTCCCACTTGGGTCATTGTCTGAGCGGAGTCTGCACGTTCTTCCTGTGTCTGCATGGGTTTCCTCTGGTTTCCCCACCCCCACAAGTCCTGAAAGATGTGCTTGTTAGGTGAATTGGACATTCTGAATTCTCTCGCTGTGTACCCGAACAGGCGCTGGAGTGTGACGACTAGGGGACTTTCACAATAACTTCATTGCAGTGTTAATGTAAGCCTACTTATGACACTAATAAAGATTATTATCATTAAAGGTACATTGCACGGCCTCTACGACCTCCCAGTACATGATTGAGAAGGTTTGACAGTGTTTTTGTACACACAGCATCCTGGAAGTCTGTCTCCAACAGTGGCAGGGCCTACAGTAGGGGGAATTCCAGGACTTCATGAAATCAAATGGCATCAAGCACATTAGGACGGCGCCATAATCATCCGTCGTCCAATGGTTTAGCAGAGGGAACAATGCCAACCTTCAAAAATGGTATGAAGAAGCAGCCAGCGCATTTATAGAAACTAGGTTGAACATGCCTTATTTGATTACAGAACCACTCTCCACAACGAAAGGAGTCGCCTGGCGAAACTATTGAGGGATGATAGCTTCAGGTTAGCGCGGAAAGTGGAGCCCCAACAGGAAAATCAGAAAATAAATCATGATGCCATAAGATCCGAGAGAATGTTTAAGCCTATTGAGGTAGTCTACATACAAAATTTGAACAATGGCTCCAGTTGGATCCATGGAGTCATATTAGAAAAAATGGGGCCTGTATCCTACAAAGTGAAGGTCCATGACAAAGTTCAGAGGAAGCACCTGAACCACATCAGAAATAGGGAGGCTGCCTCCGTTGAGACCTCGCCTCTGACCCAAGTGGTGGCTGTCGCTGGCACAGGGCTACCACTCGTAGAGGAAACTATGCCCATCTCTCCCGATTGTGAGGACTTGTGTTCAGATACGGAGGCCAAGGAATTGGGGGTTCCCCCGATAGCCAATACCGAAGAACCAACGTCAGTGATCCTTAGGATGCTCCCTGTGGTAGCGAAGATTGGCAATCCAGACCTCCCGATTTGGCTCCACCTGCCACAGACGTGAGGCCGAGTGCGAAGAGACAGAGGAGACATCCTTGACTTGGAAGCATCGAGGGTGAAACGGACTTGACGGGGCAGGGATGTTATGGCGACCAAAAAGGCCACAGGGGATCATCGCTAGATCTCCTCATGGGTTTGTGGAATGCGAGTTCCCCTATTGAGCGGGCAGAGGCTCGCCCAATAGGAACTATTTGGCGGGAATTAAAAACCTGCAGCCCAAACCTGGACCAGCCTTCCCAATGGTTCCCGGGCTGGGACACAAGCACTGTACACCTCAGCTGTGGCTCTTTATGTTGTCAAAATAAACAAGAGTTTGTATGAAGCCTGGCCTTGGCAGAGTTATTACAGATGTCATATTAACTCTGTTTACGTACAGTTTTGATATTGTTGATCTGTTTGAGATTTCGGGCGAGACCTACCGGGGGCATTGCACCCAAAAAGGCAGTGCAGCGCAGCCGGTAGATGCCAGGAGATCCCTCTTCCGGGATCTACTTGGCTCGCCACGCTTCACAAGATCTAGCACGATCACTGAAGGTGGTGCTGTGAACCCCGCCCATTGTGGGTGGGATCACTTTCTGGCAAATGTGTATTTCAGAGTGAGACAGCTAGTCTCACTTTAATATCCATTCCCAACGTATGGAATTTAACCCCCTCATCTTGGAGACCTCAGTGAGCACTGTTCACTGCTGGTGAGCACTGTTCACTGCTGGTGAGCACAGTTCACTGCTGGTGAGCACTGTTCACTGCTGGTGAGCACTGTTCACTGCTGGTGAGCACTGTTCACTGCTGGTCTCCATAAGCGGGGACCAGGTTGAACAGCATTCATTGGGGTCTCTCAGGTGATCGGAGGCCCCCAGGTGCTTACCCTCTGGGAAGGGTGGCACCCTGGCACTACTGGTGTCACCTGGGCACCCTGGCACTGCAAGGCTGGCACCCTGGCAGAGCCACCTGGGTGCCTCCTGGCACTACCAAGGTGCCCAAGTGACACAGCCATGGGCATTGCCAAGATATCAAGCTGGCATTTTCTGCGCAAAAGTGATTGGGCCTGGAGTGCAGAGCGGGGGTTGGGTCCGAGGACCCCCTTACAGGTAAGCTGGGGTTGGGGTCGAGTCGGGGGGTAGAGAGATCAGGATGCCATTTGTAAGTGGCGTCCCGATCTCTCCCTGCACTGAGGAGTTGCGGCGTGTGGAACTCCTCAGTGCAGAAAAAGGGACAAAGTGCGGCCTGGGCCATGTATTCCCCACTGAAGCCTCCGATCTACCTGAACAGCCGTTCATTCGATTGCATTGTGTTTCTCGGTGCTCTGAGCACCAGGCACTACCTGGCTAATGGGTCTCTGTTCCCATTTGGTTAGGTCGGGCCCTTCAGCTCATTCGTTTTGCATCTCTCACCTCCAGCTCCATTGAATTGCATTTTTATAAACGCTTGCGACCAACAATAATTTTTTCTCCGCCACGTGTTTTGAGCCTGTTTGCTCTTCAGCACTTCACATGATCCATTTTGATCTGATTTCCCATTTGAGTTTCAGCCACTGCCTTTTCCCACAACCTAAACAACCTGACAGTGTTTTTTTTGTTTTAATTTACACCACTGCTGTCTGGCATTAGCTCCATGGGCTGAATGGCCTCCTTCTGGGCTGTAGTATTCTCCCTTTCAATGGTTCTTTACTCGAGCTTTCAAATTGTACTTTATTATTCAGCTCAGTTTGGGGGCAAAGACTGTTGGTGTTTTGAGGTAACTTATTCCTGACTCTAGAGCTGGGATTTAACATGTAGGCAGTGGCTCACCACTTGGGAAGTCACAACTGGATTTGAGTGGGCCGAATCGGGAGGCCTGGATTTAAGTAATTAGATGCCTATGGTTGTGACTGGTGACCTTGGCACAAGGCAAGAGAACCCAACCACTGGTAAAGTTGCTGGTGGGTAAAGGTGCTTACATGGCCATTAATTGGTCACTTAAAGGCTTCAAATGGCCAAAGTGTGGCCAGGCCACCTGACAACTCGCCAACTGCTGTTAAAATTCCAGGCCCTCTATTGTTCCACCTGGTTTTATGCCCTCACCTCATGCCAGCCTATTCCTGGGAGTAGGGCGGGAGAAATGGGTGGCGGGGGAGGTGTGGTGTAAAATTCTAGGACACCAAGGGCCATTCGGTATCAATGTAGGAACTGTTCAAAAAATGTACTCCACTTAATTCAAACTCTTTGATAACCTCAAAATGGTACCTCTGTTTTTCTCTCTACAGATGCTGCCAGACCTGCTGCATTTTTCAAGCTGTAGAAAGAGCTGGAAGCTCTAGATGATGCATGGAGCAGACATTTTAAAGCGCTTGGCATAAAACCGGTTACACACAGAGAGAAACTAATGTTTTCTCAGCATAACTCTGACATTAAAATATACAGTACGAAGTCTTACAACACCAGGTTAAAGTCCAACAGGTTTGTTTCAAACACTAGCTTTCGGAGTACTGCTCCTTCCTCAGGTGAATGAAGAGGTATGTTCCAGAAACATATATATAGACACAGGATCTGCTCAGACGAGGAGGAGCGTAACAGACATCTACAGACACTGAAAGATGCCCTCGTACGAATGGGATATGGCACTCGACTCATCGATCGACAGTTCCAACGCGCCAGAGCAAAAAACCTCACCGACCTCCTCAGAAGACAAACATGGGACACAACCGACAGAATACCCTTCGTCGTCCAGTACTTTCCCGGAGCAGAGAAACTACGACATCTTCTTCACAGCCTTCAACACGTCATCGATGAAGATGAACATCTTGCCAAGGTCATCCCCACACCCCCACTACTTGCCTTCAAACAACCGCGCAACCTCAAACAAACCATTGTTTGCAGCAAACTACTCAGCCTTCAGAACAGTGACCACGACACCACACAACCCTGCCATGGCAATCTCTGCAAGACGTGCCAGATCATCAACATGGATACCACCATTACACGTGAGAACACCACCCACCAGGTACGCGGTACATACTCGTGCGACTCGGCCAATGTTGTCTACCTCATACGCTGCAGGAAAGGATGTCCCGAAGCGTGGTACATTGGCGAGACCATGCAGACGCTGCGACAATGAATGAACGGACATCGTGCGACAATCACCAGGCAGGAATGTTCCCTTCCAGTCGGGGAACACTTCAGCAGTCAAGGGCATTCAGCCTCTGATCTCCAGGTATTCGTTCTCCAAGGCGGCCTTCAGAACGCGCGACAACGCAGAATCGCCGAGCAGAAGCTTATAGCCAAGTTCCGCACACAAGTTCCGGCCTCAACCGGGACCTGGGATTCATGTCGCATTACATTCATCCCCCACCACCTGGCCTGCAAAATCCTACCAACTGTCCTGGCTTTACACAATTCACACCTCTTTAACCTGGGGTTACCCCATCTCTGGATCTGTAAAGATTTAATCACCTGCTAATGCTCACATTCCAAGCATTGTCTGGCATCTTTGACTTGGTCTATATATATGTTTCTGGAGCATACCTCTTCATTCACCTGAGAAAGCAGCAGCGCTCCGAAAGCTAGTGACATCGAAACAAACCTGTTGGACTTTAACCTGGTGTTGTAAAACTTCTTACTGTGCTCACCCCAGTCCAACGCCGGCATCTCCACATCATTAAAATATACAATAGTAATGGCCTCAATGCATACGGGAAGATGCAAATAAAGTGAATTTAGTATCTGCCTGAGAGGGTTGATTGACTGTATTGGGCAGAGGGCTGTGTGCTTCGTGCAAAATCGCTTTCAACCGAGTTGCAAATGTAGAATTCCATTTTTTCATGTTTGCTCTGTGCAACTTTGTGAGATGTGTTTATAATAAAGTATGAACTGCAGTTCCCTGAAGCAGCCAGTGTGTGTCAGTCACAGCCTGCAAGTAGAGATCAGCAACTTTGAAAAGCCAGTTACATCAATCCAATCAGTTCCAGTTGGATGAAACTTGTGAAATTTACACTTTTGCAGACCGGCGTTTGCTGAGTAAAATACAAAAGAACCGCAGGATATGCAGTGAATGCATAAACTGGGGGTCAAGCTTCAGCGAAGTCTCGAAGCAAGTGCCAGTGTTTCATCCAGTTGTTGTCTCAGTGTTTCCTGGAATTAAAAGAAACGGTGAGAACCTGCATTTGTATAGCACCCTGCGTGACCTAAGGGCGTCCAAAAGCATGTTACATCCAGTGACGTATCACTGCTGTAATGTGGAAACACAGCAGCCACGTTGTGCACAGCAACCTCCCACAAACAGCGATGTGATGATGACCAGATATTGGTCCAAATCTTCCCATCGGTTTCAGAACCGCTGTGTCCGACACAAATCAGTCACAAAACTGTGCACTTACCTGTTGACAGTTTTAAACTGCCCGACATCCGACGCAGCAGCCAGAAGAACCCAATCAGCACAGGAATCCACCCAGAGACCCGTGAAGAAGCCCACACAATAGGCATTCCCCTCTTTATGGCATTAGCTGCTGTATGGTATGTTTAAATGACCAGTCTGAATATTAGTGAATGGGTGAACGGGTAGGGTCGCAGTATGGGTAGGTGGGCGAGGTAAGCGGGCAGCGCGGCAGGTGGGAGAGGTAGTTCAGGGTGGTCACGTTGGGTTGGGATGGATAGTCAGGTTAGGGGCTAGTCAGGTCTGCTAGGAGGGGCAGTTTGTCGCAGGGTCGGAGAGGATGGTTGAGTGGGTCAAGGGGACAGTGACTGATTTGGGATCAGTGTGAGGGATTTGAGATCAGTGAGTGATTGGGGGTGGGGGTCAGTTCTGTTGTTACATAGGAGTTAAACTAAGAAAAGATGAGGGGCTGGATTCCCCGATCCTGAGGCTATGTCCACAGGATCCGTCTTGTCTAACGACCAGAAAATTGGCGCCGTCCCCGCACCAATCCTCCACCCGGTGGGGGGGCTAGCAGCTGCGCAGCATAAAGTCCCTGGCATTACGTGTGGGTACGGCCGCAGAATGGCCGGATCCGTGGCCGTACATGCGCACGGCAGCGGCCGCGTGAACCTGGCCTGCCAAAAACTGCCCCCCTGTAACACCCCCTCACCACCCCTCACCAGTCCCCCCAGCCCCCGCTGAAGACCTCCCTGGCAGTGAAACGATGCTCCCCCCCGACTGTGGCGGCGCTGGACTTAATCCACAAGTGCCACGTGAAGTCCCCGAACATTGTGATGGCATGCACCCCACGCCGTCGGGGACTTGGCCCATTGGGGGCAAAGCAACGGGGGGGGGGGGGCTCAGGTGACGTCCTAAGGCCATCCATACGACGTGCGGTGTATTTACGCTGTTTTTGAGGGGGCGGAGCATCACAAAAACGGCACCGTCCCCGATTCCAGTGTAAACATGGATTCTCCGGCCCATCGCCAAAGGTGATTTCGGCATCAGCGATTGGAGAATCCCACCCAAGATCTCCAACTGTGGAGCACTGCCTCGGTAATGTCGGCCTTAATTATGTGCTGAATTCTCAGGAGTTGGACATGAACCCACAACTTTCCGATACAGAAGTGACCAATGAGCCATGGGATGGTCGAGGAAAGATCCCTCCTGCAATATCACATTTAAAGCTATAAGGGTGCTAAGGAGTACCCCTAACCAGCGAGGAGCAATCTTACTGCCTTGAAGCACACATTCATAGAACATAGAAAATACAGCACAGAACAGGCCCTTCGGCCCACGATGTTGTGCCGAACCTTTGTCCTAGATTAATCATAGATTATTCAGAGGTAGATCGGAGGCCTGCTGGTCAGAGGGCGCCTCACATTTGTGCTTGAGCTTGCCTGCTTTTAATAATAATAATAATAATAATAATAATAATAATAATAATAATAATAATAATAATAATAATAATAGCTTATTGTCACAAGTAGGCTTCAATGACGTTACTGTGAAAAGCCTCTAGTCGCCACATTCGGGCGCCTGTTCGAGAAGGCTGGTATGGGAATTAAGGTGAAAAAAATCTCACTGCTGCAAAGAGGCAGTGGTGTAGTGGTAGTGTCACTGGACTAGTAATGAAGAGGCCCAGAGTCATGTTCTGGGGGCCTGGGTTCGAATCCCACCATGGCAGATGGTGAAATTTGAATTCAATAAAAATATGGACCCATTGTTGATTGTTGTAAAAACCCATTTGGTTCACTAATGGAGGGAAATCTGTCATCCTTACCTGGTCTGGCCTACATGTGACTCCAGATCCACAGCAATTAATAATAATAATTGACTTAAATGTCCTCAGGGGTGAACAATAAACCCTGGCCCAGCCAGTGGTGCCCATGGATGAATAAAAAAAAATGCTAAGGTCAGTCAGAGTTTAATTGCCTCCTGTTGGGAGATATTTATGGAATGGAGGCTATCTGTAAGTTTCTGAATTCAAGATGAGGGAAAAAAAAAATCAGCATTAAATTTCTACCTTTCCTTCTATTTTGTACGTCTGGTATGTTGGAGTCTGATGTTTGAATAACGGACATTCTTACCTGTCAGCCTGGACATCTAACCAGCTGTGTTTTGTAACCAGACTTGTACACTTTGCTGACACTTAACTTACTTCAAATCCGTCTTCATCTATTTTGAGCTGTAATTGTAAAGTACAAGGCATTTATTTGAATGACATTTTGCATGTATTCTCTGTAGCGGGAAAACAATGCTGTAGCTGGAGAATGATTACAATGGAACATTGAACATCTTATCCTCAAATATTCAAAAACAAGACCATTGGAAACTGCAGGAGCTTATGAATGACAGGAACAATGTTTGCTGAAAACGATGGAATATGTTATCTTGTTTGATGCTTCGATGCTCTTTAAACTGAAGGTGACCTTGAGTGAACATTCTCACATTCTGCCCTCCAGCACTGCATGCTGTTGTGGCTGCTCAGCACTGTCAATGGTAATAACAACAAAACCAAGCAAATCATTCATCACTTGGTAGTAGTAATGCTATTATAGACTTGCAGCCATACTGCACTTCTGCCGTCCATCATTCTCCAGCTGAGTACTCCACTGTACTCCCAGAACTACAGGCTGCAGTCCCCAACTAGTGTTCTGGATCAGAAACACATACCGAAAAGGCTATCCAGAGCCTTGGAGAATATTAACTTGCAGCCACAGAGGAGCATGGATGGCCCCATTCTGTGCTTGACTTCTGCATTCCGATTAAAAAGGTTAGATAATGATGATAAGCTTGCACTGTTCTGCGCTTCGGAGCTTTGAATAATTCTTGGTGTCAAAAAGTTTGTCTTCCTGTAGACAGTCTACCTTGAAGTAGACATGAAATTATTTCATACAAGTTATAACAATTTTTAGAGCTTGGCATCATGTCAGCTATGGAGCAATGGGCAGAGCCTTTGTTTCTGAGTTGGCGCACTTTTCCTAGAACGGCTTCCTTTACTCTATCTCTCTCCCTGAGAGGCATTAATGCTCATTGTAATTGCCCTTATGGTAAAACTGATTATCTGCTTAGAATAATAATCTTTATCAGTGTGACAAATAGGCCTACATTAACACGGCATATGGGTTCCAGTCCCACTCCAAGATACCCAAGAGCATCATTTACTCTGCACTTTGGTGCAGGACTGAAGAAGTTGCCTTGCAGTCTTTGAGAAGAGATATTAAACTGGGGCCCTGTCTTCCTTCTCAGGTAAGGTGTAAATCACCCCAAGATGTGACTTGAAGAAGAGCAGGAGCTCTCATCCATGTCCTTGCCAATATTCATCCCTCCACCACCATCACAAAACATATTACTTGGTCAATTGTCTCACTGGTGTTTGTGAGACCTTGCTTTGTGCAAATTGGTTGCTGCATTTTCTACATTGCAACAGACCACACTTCAAAAGCCCTTAATTGGTTGTAAATTGCTTTGGGGTGTCCTGAGGTTGTGAAAGAATGCAAGTTCTTGCTTTCATTATTACGGCACAAGGCATCTTCAATTCCCTGTGTAAGTTTTCAGTTTCTGCTGAGCTGATTAAACAAACCACAGAACAGAGATCAAGAAATATCCCTAAGAGGTAGCATTGGTATTTTGTGGCTGGGGTTAGCCTAAGGCAGCCTCGCACATCTCCAATGGATTAAGCAAACTGCAGAAATAGGGGAGGGAAGAAGTGTGATGTATCTAAAAATGTTCGCCACAATTTTCTTCCATTCTGTACCTTCCTCTCCTGAGGCTGCTGACTCATGTTAGTATATGGTTCTAGCTGCATCAACTCTGAGGCCATTTTATTTGTCAGCATTACTGTATTAGGCTATTGTATTTTCATGAGTAATGACAGCTGAGGCCAAACCAAGTTCTCATCTGGCAATCTGAGTTGGTGCATTTTTCCTACAAGGCCTTCAAGGACAAATAGGCCTACATTAACACGGCAATGAAATTACTGTGAAAACCTTGAGTGGCTACACTCCGGCGCCTGTTCGGGGACATGGAGGGAGAATTCAGAATGTCCGATTCACCTAACAGCATGTCTTTCATACTTGTCGGAGGAAACCGGAGCACCCGGAGGAAACCCGCGCAGTCACGGGGAGAACGTGCAGACTCCACATGGACAGTGACCCAAGCCGGGAATCGAACCCGGGACTCTGGCGCTGTGAAGCAACATTGTTAACCACTGTGCTACCACAACGCCCATTAACACGCGCGCGGCGGGGGGGGGTTAATGGCTTCAGGATAAGTGACCCGATCATTTAGTACTGAGATGACGGGAAGTTTCTTCACTCAAAGAGTTGTGAACTTTTGGAATTCTCCATCCCAGAGGGTCGTGGATGCTCCATCGCTGAATACATTTTAGGCTGGGACAGACAGGTCTCTCCAGGAACTAAGCGATATGGGGAATGGGTGGGAAAGTGGAGTTGAAGCCCAAGATCAGCTGGGATCATATTGAATGTTGGAGCAGTCTTGATGGGGCCATAGGGGCTACTCCAGCTCCTATCCCTTCTGTTCTTGTGTTCCTCATTTCCAATGTCTGCAAATAGACCGCCACATTTCCTACATTACAACAGCGACTGCCGTGATCTGTATGTCTGAGTGTATGTAAAGGGTTAACATACATTAGCAAGTGCTAGATAACCACTAGATGGCAGCCCCAGATATGGGTATAAAAGATAAACTCAGAGAGTGTTCCCGCCTCTTTGTATTAGGAGTGACTAGTGAACCGTACCATGATGCATTTAAAGGTATGGGAACGTTACCTTTCCAGTACAAGATCTTACTGAGGGAGGATGCCAAACCAGTAATTCATCCGCCTCAGCGAGTTCCTGCTCCTTTGTGAGAAAGGTTAAAACTGGAACATGACTGACTTCAATCACAAGGTATCATCTCGTGTCACGAAACCGGCTGACTGGGCAGCTCACTAGTATGCTTTAAAAAAACATCTGGAGATCTTTGAATCTGCATAGATCCGAAAGATTTAAATAAAAATATTCGTAGTGAACACTATCCCATCCCAAAGCGTGAGGCAATCACGTGTGAGATAGCGAATTCTCGCACCTTCGCAAAACCCGACGCTTCGTAGGGATTTTGGCTGATGCAGCTTGACGACTCGAGCAGATGATTGTGCACTTTCAATACTCCATTTGGACGCTTCTGTTTCAACCGCATGCTGTTTGGAATAATATCCGCATCAGAGATTTTCCTTAGGATAATGGAACATATGACAGAGGGCATTGAAGGTGTGAGGGTGTATGTTGATGGCATAATCATTTGGTCCACGACCGAGGAAGAACACATCCATCGGTTAAGAAAGGTTTTTGAAAGTATCAATAAGTTTGGATTGAAATTGAAGCTGGCAAAGTGCACATTTGCACAATCCTCATTGAAATTCCTGGGAGATACTATATCCTCTCAAGGTGTCAAAACCCGATAATACAAAAATAGCAGCAACTCGAAATATGAAAACGCCGAAGATAAGAAAGCTGTTCTGAGGTTTCTGTGTTTTGTTAATTTTTTGGGCAAGTTTATCTGCTGGTTTAGCTCACTGGGCTAAATCGCTGGCTTTTAAAGCAGACCAAGGCAGGCCAGCAGCACGGCTCAATTCCCGTACCAGCCTCCCCGAACAGGCATCGGAATGTGGCGACTAGGGGCTTTTCACAGTAACTTCATTGAAGCCTACTCGTGACAATAAGCGATTTTCATTTTCATCGAGAACATCTGCATTAAGAAATCTGATCAGAAAATGGACACAAAGTAATCAAAACGAATGGGCAGATCGGAAAACAACAACTAATAGCCGCACCGATACTTGCTTACTTCGACCCGAAAAGAACAACCAAGATATCCACTGATGCAAGTCAGGATGGAATAGGCGCAGTCCTCTTACAGCAGGATGATCACCCTGATTGGATTCCTGTTGCATATGCTTCAAAGGCTATGACTGCAACAGAGTGCAGATATGCACAGATAGAAAAGGAATGTCTGAATGTCTCAGGTTACTCACGGGAATATTTAAATTCCATGACTATGTTTACCGACATCCAACCTTTACCTTGGAGACGGATCATAGGCCGTTGTCCCACATCATTGAAAAGCATTTAAACAACATGATACCTAGATATCATGATGAAGCATAGCACATCATGATGAAGCTACGAAGGTACGACTTTAACTTTAAAAAATATATATTTTTATTAAGGTATTTGAAATTTTTTATAATAATAACAATAACAATGCCATAAACATGGTATAATAAACATTTCCACCCCATCCCAATCTTCACACACCCCAACCATAAAACAACAATCCGGCCCTCTTCCCCCCCCTGGAATACTGCATCTTTTCATTTAATTTTCCCCGAGAAAGTCGACGAACGGCTGCCACCTCCGAGGTGAACCCAACCATTGACCCTCTTAAGGCAAACGTTATCTTCTCGAGACTGAGAAACCCAGCCAGGTCACTAACCCAGGTCTCTACACTCGGGGGCTTCGAGTCCCTCCACATTAATAAGATCCGTCTACCAGGGAGACAAAGGCCAAGACGTCGGCCTCTTTCGCCCCCTGAACTCCCGGCTCTTCCGACACGCCAAAGATCGCTACCTCCAGACTCGGCACCACCTGTGTTTTTAGTACCGTGGACACTGCCTTAGCGAAACCCTGCCAAAACCCTCTAAGCTTCGGGCATGCCCAAAACATGTGGACATGATTTGCTGGGCTTCCCGCGCACCTCACACACCTGTCCTCTACCCCCAAAAACTTGCTCACCCTAGCCGCTGTCATGTGTGCCCGGTGGACTACCTTAAATTGTATCAGGCTAAGCCTGGCACATGATGAGGATGTATTAACCCTGCTTAGGGCATCCGCCCATAGACCCGCCTCTATCTCTCCTCCTAGCTCGTCCTCCCACTTGCCCTTAAGCTCATCCGCCGGTATTTCCTCCGCCTCCGAAGGTTCCTGGTAAATATCTGATACCTTCCCCTCTCCCACCCAGTTACTGGAGACTACTCTATCCTGTATCCCCCGTGGCGGCAGCAGCGGAATGGCTGGAACCTGCTTTCTCAGGAAGTCTCGCAGCTGCAAATACCTAAACCCATTCCCTGCCGGCAATTCAAATTTACCCTCCAAAGCTTTCAAGCTGGGGAAGCTCCTGTCTACAAATAGATCCCCCAATGATTATTATAGATTGGGGTCCAAACCAATGCTCCCTCCACTTTCTTAGGTCTCCTCCATTGCCCCCAGATTCTCAGAGCCGCGACCCGCACCGGACTTGGGAAGTATCGGGCAGGCGAGAACGGAAGAGGTGCCGTTATCAGTGCTCCCAAACTTGTGTCTTTACATGACGCCGTCTCCATCCGCTCCCATACCGACCCCTCCCCCACTACCCACTTCTTAACCTAGCCGCCCAGTAGTAATTGCAGGATTTCGGCAGCGCCACCCCCCCCCCCCCCCCCCCTCACCCCACCCCCCCCCCTCCCACCCCCGATTGTGCTCCAGCAACACTTTCTTCACTTGCGGGGTTTTACACGCCCAGCCAAAGCCCAAAATAACCTCATTCATCCGCTTGAAAAAGGCCTTTGGGAAGAAGATGGGGAGGCACTGAAAGGCAAACAGAAATCTGGGGAGGGCCATCATTTTCACGGTCTGTACACTCCCCGCCAGTGATAGTGGGAGCATGTCCCATCTCTTAAAGTCCCCTTCCATTTGTTCTACTAGCCGGGATAGGTTTAACTTGTGCAGTGCCTCACATTCCTGGGCCACCTGGATTCCCAGATACCGAAAACTCTTTCCTACCATTCTAAACGGCAGCCCTCCCAGTCTCTTCTCCTGTCCTCTTGCCTGGATCGCGAACATCTGGCTTTTCCCCATGTTCAATTTATACCCCGACAAATTGCAAAATTCCCCCAGGATTCGCATTACTTCCCCCATCCCCTCCAACGGGTCCGGAATGTACAAGAGCAAGTCATCTGCGTAAAGGGAGATCTGGTGCTCCCCCCCCCCCCCCCCCCCCCCCCCGCCCCCGGAAACCAGCCCTTTCCAGTTCCTAGAGGCTCTTAACACCATGGCCAATGGCTCTATGGCCAGAGCAAACAGTAACGGGGAGAGGGGGCACCCTTGCCTTGTCCCTCGGTGTAGTTTAAAATAACCCGACCTCAGCCGGTTCGTACGCACACTCGCTACTGGTGCCTGATAGAGCAACCGCACCCAGTCAATAAAGCCCTCACTAAACCCAAACCTTCCCAGTGCCTCCCACGGGTAATTCCACTCCACCCGATCAAAAGCCTTCTCCGCATCCATCGCTACCACCACCTCTGCCTCCTCTCCTTCTGAGGGCATCATAATAACATTCAAAAGCCTTCGAACATTGGCCTTGAGTTGCCTGCCCTTTAGAAATCCTGTCTGATCTTCCCCTATCACTCCCGGGACACAGTCCACTATCCTTGTGGCCAGTATCTTTGCCAGCAGTTTGGCATCCACATTCAGTAGCGAAATCGGCCTGTATGACCCACATTGCTCCGGATCCTTCTCCCGTTTCAGGATCAATGAAATCGAGGCCTGCGACATTGTTGGGGGGGAGGACTCCCTTCCCTCTTGCTTCATTAAATGTCCTCACCAACAGTGGGCTCAATATCTCTGAAAACTTCTTATTGAATTCCCCAGGACCTTGCCCGACTGCATGCCCTCCAGCCCCTCGATTATTTCCTCAATTTTAATTGGGGCTCCCAGCCCTTCCACCAGATCCTCATCTACCATCGGAACCTCAACTGATCCAAAAACTGCCTCATCCCCTCCACCCCAGCTGGGGGTTCCGAGACATATAATTTACTATAAAAGTCTTAAACACCTCATTCACCCCCACTGGGACCAGGACAGTATTCCCGCCTCTACTCTTTACTTCTTTACTTTTCCTATCTCCCTGGCCGCCTCCCTTTTCCTGAGCTGGAACGCTAACATTCTGCTTGACTTTTCCCCGTACTCATAAATCGCCCCCCTTGCCTTCCTCAACTGTTCCACCGCTTTCCCTGTAGTCAACAGCCCAAACTCCGCCTGTAACCCCCGCCGCACCCACAGTAGCACCGCATCCGGGGCCCCTGAGTATCTCCTGTCCACCTGGAGTATCTCCTTCACTAATCTATCCCTCTCAGCCCGTTCCTCCTTTTCTCTGTGGGCCCGTATCGAGATTAATTCCCCTCTGACCACTGCCTTCAGAGCTTCCCAAACCGTCGCTGCAGAGACCTCCCCCGTATCATTTGTTTCCAGGTAGTTCTGGATGGACTTGTTAACCTGCCCACAGATCACTTTGTCCGCTAGCAACCCAACATCCAGTCTCCACAGTGGGCATTGCCCTCTCTCCACACTAACCCGTAGATCCACCCAATGTGGGGCATGATCCGACACTGCGATTGCCGAGTACTCAGTATCCACCACCCCAGGTATTAGCGCCCTGCTCAGAACAAAAAAGTCGATGCGAGAGTATACCTTGTGTACATGTGGGAAAAAGGAAAATTCCTTCGCCCTTGGCCGTGCAAACCTCCATGGGTCTACTCCCCCCATCTATTCCATAAACCCCTTCAATTTCTTTGCCGCGGCCGGCCTCCTCCCTGTCCTGGATTTTGACCGGTCCAATTCCGGATCAATGACTGTGTTAAAATCTCCTCCCATAATCAAGTTATGTGACTCTAAGTCTTGGATCTTACCTAACACCCGCCTCATAAATTCCACATCGTCCCAATTCGGAGCATATATGTTCACGAGTACCACCCGCACCCCCTCCAGCTTCCCACTCACCATTATGTACCTACCCCCCTTGTCTGAGGCGATTCTCCCTGCCGCGAATGCCACTCGTTTATTGATCAAGATCGTTACCCCCCGGTCTTTGAGTCCGCCCTGAGTGGAATACTTGGCCAACCCGCCCCTTTCTCAATCTTGTCTGGTCTATAACCTTTAGGTGTGTCTCTTGTAACATTGCCACGTCCACCTACAGCCCTCTCAAATTCGCAAACATGCGAGCCCTCTTGACCGGCCCATTCAGCCCTCTGATGTTCCATGTGATCAGCCTGGTCGGGTGGCTACCCGCTCCCCCATCACCCCCCCACCCCCACCCCCCCACCTCACCCCCCTGCCGACTAGCCATCACCCTTTTTAGGCCAGCATCTAGCTCGCGCCCTCCGCCTCCTCGAGCACCCCCCCCCCCCTCGGGCATTCAACGTTCCCAGCCTCCCATTTGTCTCCTAGTACAGTTCCTCCCCAACCCGCTCCCTGCAAGACAAAGTTACCTTTAGCCATCAAAACAGCCCCTTATTACACATAATACTACTTATACTTATACAGCCCAGCACAACAAATTGCCACCACTGTACTCTCCAAGGCTTCACTGTCTTTTAATTCGCCTCCAGCCTCTTTTCTTTCATAAAAGTCCATACTTCGTCTGGTGTTTCGAAGTAAACGTCCCGTTCCTCATGTGTGACCCACAGACGGGCTGGGTACAACATCCCGGATTTTACCCCCTTCTTAAAGAGTGTTGTTTTTGCCCGATTAAACCCAGCTCGCCTCTTGGCCAAGTCCGCGCCCAGGTCCTGATAAATGCGCAACTCACAATTCTCCCACTTGCTGCTCCATTTTTTCTTGGCCCACCGCAGAACGTGTTCCTTGTCCAGGAATCGGTGAAAGCGTACCACCATCGCCCTCGGTGGCTTGTTCGCTCGGGGCTTCTTCGCTTGGGTTATGTGCGCTCTATCCTCCTCCAGGGGTCGAGGGAACGCCTCAGCCCCCATCAACTTCTCCAATATGTCCATCACATAAGCCCTCACATCCAATCCCTCACTGTCTTCAAGGAGGCCGACAATTCTAAGATTCTGCCTCCTGGACCTGTTCTCCAGGTCCTCCAGCTTCTCTTGCGTTCTTTCCTGGCGGTCGTTCATCATCTCCACCTTGGCCTTCAGCACGGTTGTGTATTCCTCGTGCTCGGACACCTTTTTCTCCACCTCCTGGATCGCTCTTCCGTGGATCTCTTGATTCTGCACAACTTGATCAATTGAAGCCTTAATCGGGTCCAGTGTGTCCTTCTTCAGCTTGACGAAGCAATCTTTGAAAAACTTCACCAGCTGCTCCGTCGACCACTGTACCGTCTCCCCGCGGCCCTTGCTCTCCGCCATGCTTTCCCGTGTTACCAGTTCTGCTTGCGTCTTCCTTATAGGACTTGGTCTTCTCAGACGGCTGCTTCTGGTCCAATTCTCCATACACCGGAGGGGGATTTCTCCTCACTGTCTCACTCTTTACCGATTTATCCTATAAAATCCGGAAAAAAACAGGGGAAAAAGATCCAAAAGTCCGTCACAGGCGGGAGCTATCAAATGTGCGACCTACTCCTCCATGGCTTCCACCGGAAGTCGGTATGACTTTAATTTTATATACACGCCTGGAAAAGATCTCATCATCGCTGATACACTATCAAGATCTATTGCCACAGAGAGCACACCACTAGAATTCATTCGAGACATAGAAGCTCAAACTCAATTATGCACAGAAAACCTTCCGGCATCTGATGAGAAGTTACAGCATATAAAACAAGAAACAAAGGAAGATGCAACTTTGCTGAGGATAATGCACCATCTGCAGCATGGTTGGCCAAAAGGGCGATGTCCTCAATACCGCAATATTCAAACAGATTTAACTGTAGTGAATGGCCTATGACCATTCTGGCAGAAAGCAAATGAGTAGCAAGATATTGCACAATGTAATATAACAGTGACTATGCTTAAAAAAGTGTTTTGTTGTCCCTGATCAGGACAGGTGCAAAATAAATGCAAGCCTTTTGTTCATTCGCCCTCTCACAGCTAATGGATGCCAACATCGGGGCAGGCTTGGGTTGAAATCTGGAGCCTTCTCAGACCAACAACAGGCTGTGAAAATAAGTCACAAACAGAATTCATTGTGACAGAGTAGAAAAACACAAAATATTTTTTTCCTGCGACATACTTTTTCATAGTTATCATAGACACAATTACAAGCATAGTTCTCAATGGTTAATGCATCAATCCACACTGTAAAGTGCATTGTTAGATTGGGAATTCAGACTGTGTCCTTTGCCTGTCATCAGTCGATTCAATCTTGGCGAGTAGATATTGGTTTCTTAATGAACTGACTTGAAGATACTGAGTTCTAGGAGACAGCCTTATTATTTGCTTTTTTTGATTGAAATGTTGAAACTTCAGTCTCTCACTTTGAGAGAAATGTGAAAAAGTTGCTTCATTTCCTGTGCCTACCTGTCAGGACAGCATGTGTTTCACCTGATGTATTAAAGCCTGGCTTTAGAATTCAATTCACACTACCTTTGTGAGTGCAAATCAAATCCCCTCAAACAACCTATTTTTATTGAATTGTTAGCCTCCCTGTAAATAAATCCATATCAGGAATTTCAATGCTTCAGGTTCTTATCATTTTATAGAATTGCATGTCTGGTTTGTCATATTTCCCTGTTGATATTGCCCGAAAGAGTGGGACCACTCATGGTCTGATTAGGTAGGTCCTCAGTTAATAAAAAGCAAGTTAACTCAATATTTGTTGTTACAATCTGTGAAAAAAATATCTGCCTCTGCAAAGACATGACACAGACAGTATCCGTGGGCCACATTACATTCCGTGTGTCAGAACTGCAGGCTCAATCACACCCTTCCTTGTTCAACACCTATCGGTAAAACAGCACAAAGCATGACTGACCAGGCAGTGATTTTATAGAGCAAAAATGCAACCGCTCATTACAATCAAAAAGAAACCCGTTCAAAATCGGGCCATTAGCAGCAGTTACAAATGATTTAAAAATAAGTCATCGGCTCCAATTAAACCTGCCCGGATATCTTTTTAAAAAAAATCCTTCCAGCCGTATCGTCCTTTCTTCACCAAGCAGCACAAAATCAAGAGTGAGAACAATTATAAATCTGACAAGAAAATGAAATAGCCTTTTCTCTACTTGAAGTGCCCATAACAGTGTTTTCACCAAATAACTGTGTTATGGTTCATACTTTCCCCAGATACTTATAATTTGTTCTGTACAATGCAAGCACTAGCCTTCATAGGTAAGCATCTTCTCCCTCAGAGCCGAAGCTTGACCTTGTGCACTAAGTATGTTGTATGTGGGACTGCAGAAAATAAATGAACCCTTGAACAGGGGAAATGAGCTTGTGGGAGTTGTTTATGATGTAAAGTCGCAGCTGGAACGGTCCTCTGAGAATTCAGAGGCACAACTTACATTGGTGACGGTGGAAAGTGGTAGCACTGATTTTTTTAAAAATGCTCTCTCCGCCTGCGTTCTATCCTCCCACCTCTATTGTGCTCACCACCCAAGTGGGTTCAATTGCTTTGATTAAGTGCAAGTTAACAAAAAAAAAATTTGAAAGGCAAATGAGTGGGAAATGAAACTATCGATGAATGAACTAACTGCACACAGACTGAGCTGGGTTATTCATTTCTGTTGCTGATTCAGTGTCTGGTGGGCAGGGGAGCAGGCTGCCAGCTTGACCTGGAGATATTGATGCTCATACTTCATTTACCTCTCCCTGGTTGGCTGCCCACCTTTTACGATGTAAATGGGCACCTCGAAAAGGCCAGCATTACTAGCACGCCAACTGCAGCTACCGAGAGCAAGTTTGCCCTTCTTAAAGTGAGGTTTCCTTTTCTTGTAAGTGGCCGATATTGCTGCCTTGACTAGGGGGCCTGAGCAGAGTGACAAGCTAATCACACCCCTGAAAACTGTGCTGGTGTCCTAATTCAGTCAAAAAAACCTATTTGCCTACTGTAATGAAGACATTATGGTCCTTATAGCATGGAGACACAGTCGTTAGCACCGCTGCCTCACAGCATCAGGGACCCGATTCGATTACAGCCTTGGGTGACTGTATGGAGTTTGCACTTTCTCCCCATGGGTTTCCTCCCACGGTCCAAAGATGTGCCGGTCAGGTGGATTGGCCATTATAAATTGTCCCTTGGTGTCCAAACATGTTCAGGTTAGGTGGGGTTGTAGGGATAGCACAAGATAGGCTGCTCCTTTGTAGGGTCGGTACAGACTGGCTGGGCCGAATGGCCTCCTCCTGCTCTGTAGGGATTCTATGATTCTGCATGTTGGTGGACGTATTTAAAAAAAAAATGTCGGGCGCTATTCTGTCCCCCACGCCGGGTGGGAGAATCGCCGGGGCGCCGCACAAATCGCGCCACGCCGCCCCGACCCCCGCACGCGATTCTCCCACCTCCTGGAAACCAGCGGCGTGCAATTCGCACCAGGGCGCTCGGAGAACCGGCGAGCGGCGATTCTCCGGCCTGATGGGCCGAGCGGCCGCTACGACACGAAAGGTTCCTGCCGGCGCCGTCCACCCCTGGTCGCTGCCGGCGGGAACTCTGCGGGGCTGCTGGGGGGGCGGCCTGTAAGGGGGGGGGGGGAGGGGGGCTCCTTCACCAGGGTGGCCGCCGATGGGGTCTGGCCCGCGATCGGGGCCCACCAATCGGCGGGCCGGCCTCTCCCCCACCCCCGGGCCTACCTCCTTCCGCGCGCGGCCCCAGAACACCGGCTCCATGTTGGTGAGGGGCCGGCGTGCATAAGACATTCCCGTCGCATGTGCAGGATGGCGCGGCCCAACTGCGCATGTGTGGGTTGGCGCGGTGCCCATTTGGTGCCGCGTAAGGACGCTGGAGCGGTGTGAACCGCTCCAGCGCCGTGCTGGCCGCCTGTGGGGGCCAGAATAGGTCGTGTCCGGGCCCTGTTTGCGCCGTCGTGAAAAGCGACGGTGTTCACGACGGCGCGGACACTTAGCCTCAATATCGGAGAATCGTCCCCATTGTTATTGGGTTTTTATTATACATAGCACAGTATAAATACACACTTTTACAAGGATAAGACTTTTACAAGGGGGGGGCACCTGGATGGGGCCCCTAATGCTATTAACATTTCGGTCATTTTTTGTTTATTTACATGAGTTTAGAATTTAGATCATTTCCATATTTTGTCCTTTTGTTCTCTTTCCGCCTTGTTGCATTCGTTGTGGCCATTGTGTTCCGCTGTGTTTCCTTTCCCCTTGTATCCCCCATATTTTCTCCCTCCTGGTTCTCCTCCATTATTCCCCCCCCCCCCCACCCCTCCCCCACCCCTTCCCGGCTGCCCCCCTCTCTTTCGCTGGGTTTGGTTATGCTTTCTTGTTTCCCCGGGTCTTCCCCCTTCCCCCTTTTTCATATTGCGTCTTGGCTGCTTGATCTTAGTCCCTGGCTACTTACTTGCTGGCCACAAACAGGTCTCGGAACAACCGGGTGAATGGCTCCGATATTTTGTGGAAGCCATCTTCCGGCCCACGGATGGCGAATTTGATTTTCTCCAACTAGTCTGCAGCTATAGGTGATGCTGCTGACTGCCAGCCGAGCAGGATTCTACCCAGCAAGTCTGGGGCAAGACCAGAACATGTGAGCGTATTTGGCTGTGCCTTCTTGGCACCGTTCACAGTTATCCTCCACCTCCGGCAACAACCTGCTCATTCGGGTTCTGGTCAAGTGGGCTCTATGTGCCACATTTAGTTGCATTAAGTTTAGTCTGGTGCATGTGGAGGTAGAGTTGACCCTGTGCAGTGCTTCGCTCCAGAATCCGCACCCTATTTCGAATCCCAAATCTTTCTCCCACTTCCTCCTTGTTGCGTCCAGTTTGGCGTCGGCCCTCTCTATCAGTCGTCCATACATGTCACGACAGTTCCCTTTGCCTAGAATGT
This sequence comes from Scyliorhinus torazame, assembly GCF_047496885.1. Lineage (NCBI taxonomy): Eukaryota > Metazoa > Chordata > Chondrichthyes > Carcharhiniformes > Scyliorhinidae > Scyliorhinus > Scyliorhinus torazame. The sequence continues at coordinate 138,763,042 of NC_092707.1, forward strand.
CTGCGTCCAGTAATTCTCCTAGTAGTGACTGTTGCGGCAGTCGTGGGTATGTCCTCGTTTCCGTCCATAGGAAGTTTTTAAGCTGCAGGTTACTGAGTTTGTTGCCCCCTGCCAGTAGAAATCTCTCCGTCAGTTTATCCAGTGTTGTGACCCTACCTTCGGTGTATAGGTCTCTAATTGTCAATGTCCCCCTGTCCTGTCTCCATCTTTTAAAGGTGAGGTTAGTGAGTGCCAGGGTGAACCTGTGGTTGTTGCAGATGGGGGCCTTATCGGACATTTCGGTTGGGCCGAATTGATGTCGTAGCTGGTTCCAAGACTGGAGTGTTGCCACCACCACTGGGTTGCTTGAGTACTTCTTGGGTGGGGGTGTGAGTGCTGCCATGGCGAGGGCCCGGAGGGAGGTCCACTTGCAGGAGGCCTCCTCCGCGCGCACCCACTCGGCTTCTGGCTTCTTTATCTATCCCATTACTCGTTCTGCTGTTGCTGTCCAGTGGTAGAATTGTAGGTTTGGGAGGGCTAGCCCTCCTCTGGATTTTGTTTTCTGCAGGACCTTCTTTGGGATCCTTGCATCCCCCCCCCCCCCCCCCCCCCCCATCCCCCCATCCCCATGAATGCCATAATTAGTTTTTCCAGTGAGTTGAAAAAGGCCTTAGGGATATAGATTGGGAAGGAAGAGGTACCTGTAATGTACGTTCATTTTGATCGTCTGCACTCTCCCCACCAGGAAGAGTGGGAGTGTGGTACATCTCTGCAGGTCCTTTTATACTCCCTCTGTCACACTGGTCAGGTTCCGTTTGTGGACCCCCATCCAGTCATGAGCGATTTGGATCCACAGGTAGTGGAATTTGTGTCAGGCCTGTTTAAACGGCAGTCCCACCAGTGCTGCCCCTCCCCCTTGCGGGTTCACAGGGAAGATCTAGCTTTTGCTCATGTTGAGTTTGTAGCCCGAGAAGGCACCAAACTCTTTCAGAAGCGCGATGTTTCCTTCCATGCTGCTTTGTGGGTCCGAGATAGAGAGGATCAGGTAATTCGCATAGCGTGAGACTCTACGCTCTTTGCCTCCCCCTCGGATCGCCTTCCAGTTCTTTGCTATTCTGAGTGCGACCGCTAATGGTTCGATCGCTAGGGCGAACAGCAGCAGGGAAAACGAGCATCCCTACCTCGTGCCTCTGTGTAGCTGGAGGTACTGGGAGCTGATGGTGTTTGTCCATACGTTCACCATGGGAGCATTGGACAGGAGCTTCACCCAGGCGGTGAATCCCGTTCCGAACTACCCTCGTCTTGAACGAAGCCACGTTCTCCCGCGTAAAGCTGGCTCTCAGTTAGTGGTTTAGTGTTGGTCACACAGGTTATGGTAGGGGGGGGGGGGAAGAGGTTTTTCTCTCCCCACCCCCCCCAGTGTTGATGTGTTAAGTACGTTGGTTCAACCTTGACTGCAACTGGATGCTGTGAAACTAGAAACAGGCTTCTGACACAGGAGATGGTCCAACACTGTTTTATTGAACTTCCTGATTGCTGTACATAGTCTGCTGTGAGTTGACACTCTATCAATCTAACTGACTTGACCAGACTAACTCTCTACTTCATGGTGATAGTGCTCCCTGGCTTGTGCACTCTTACTATCTCAGTAGCTGTGTCCTGTAGAGAGAGGGAGAGTCTTAATGCCCTGTGTGCTTTATAGTGGTGGTGTCCTGTCTGGTGATTGGTTGTTATGTGTCGTGTGTGTTCATTGGTTATCCTGTGTGTCAATCACTGCCTATCTGCATCTCATTATATACATGAGTGGATATTATGACTGTGCTAAACCTCTGTTGAACCTGTATTAGGTATTGTACGGTAGGACCTGTACTACAGGTTTGCCGGTAGTCCCTGCCTGGTGGCTCCGCCCAGGAGGTGGGGTATATATATGCGTGGCCTCCAGCTAGCAGTCATTTCGCCAGATGCTGTGGGAGGCCACACATCTGATAGCAATAAAGCCTCAGTTGGATTCAACTATCGTCCAACCCCTGTTCCAGAGGCTCAGAAGATTCAGATTTTATATTCCAGGTTGAGCTCCAAAGTCTTTCCGTTAATCCAGGACGCGCCGAACTACGCCGAAGCCATGACTCGACAAGGACAACTACGCACAGAAGACGAACATGCTCTTTGCCAGGCCCGCACTCACCACTCGCTCTCAACTCCCTGGTGAGTCCATAGAAGACTTCTGGCGGGCCCTAATTCCACTAGTCCGGGACTGTGACTGTCAGGCCGTTACGGCCAAGGAACACTCAGACCTCCTTATGCGGGACGCTTTTGTGACTGGAATTGGGTCAGATCTCATACGCCAGCGGCTCCTAGAAGGGACCACACGCGATCTCGCAGAGACTAAAACGCTAGCGCTCTCCATGACGGTTGCCCTGCGCAATGTCCAGTCCTGCACCCCCAACTGCGCAGCCCACCCCTCCTACGCTTCGTGGACCCCACAGACAGCCACACCAGCGGGGCACTTGCCACCCAATACGCCTGCGCTGCATGCCAGCCAGCGAACCCTGGGGGGGCCCCGATGCTATTTTTGCGGCCAACAGAAGCACCCCGCCAATGCTGCCCGGCCCGTGCTGCCCTTTGTACAGCCTGCGGGAAGAAGGGCCACTTTGCCGCGGTGTGCCAGGCCCGCTCAGTAGCCGCTATCGCCCCCACCCCCTCGGTCACAGACAATGCGCGCCCTATCCCCCCCCTTAGACCACGTCCGCACCGCCATCTTCCCCTCCACGCAACACGTGCATTTCATGGGCGATGCCATCTTGTTCCACCCCCACAACGTGTGTTCCATGGGCGCTGCCATTTTGTAACCCTCAAGATCTTTGTGCGCCGCCATCTTGCCTACCCCTCAGCACATGGGCACCACCAGCGTTCCAGGACCCGTGCTCACCAACCGCCCCATTACCCGACCACCAACCAAGACTCGCCTCCATGTCAATCGACCAGGCTCGTCCGCATAACCTGACCAATGCATCCACCAGCGTGAAAGTTGACGGACATGTAACCTCCTGCCTGCTGGACTCCGGGAGCACTGAAAGCTTCATACACCTGGATACGGTAAGGCACTGCTCCCTCACGATATATCCCGCCAACCAAAAAATCTCCCGGGCCTCCAGATCCCATTGCGTAGCGATCCGGGGGTACTGTCCGGTCCAAGGCGTAGAATGCACCGGCTTCCGCCTCTACGTCCTCCCTAACCTCTGCGCTGCACTAATCCTCCGCCTGAACTTCCAGTGTAACCTCCAGAGCCTAACCCTGAAATTTGGCGGGCCCGTACCACCCCTTACTGTGTACGGCCTCGCGACCCTAAAGGTCGACCCAGCTCCCCTCTTTGCTAATCTAACTCCAGATTGCAAATCCGTTGCACCAGGAACAGATGGTACAGCACCCAGGACAAGACCTTCATCAGGTCCGAGGTCCAGCGGCTGCTTCGGGAAGGCATCATCGAGGCCAGCAACAGCCCCTGGAGAGCTCAAGTGTTAGTGGTTAAAACTGGGGAGAAACACCGAATGGTCGTGGACTACAGCCAGACCATCAACCGGTACACGCAGCTCGACGCGTACCCCCTCCCACGCATATCTGACATGGTTAACCAGATTGCGCAGTATCGGGTCTTCTCAATGGTAGACCTGAAATCCGCCTACCACCAGCTCCCCATCCGTAAATCGGACCGTCCATACAATGCCTTTGAGGTAGACGGCCGCCTATACCACTTCCTTTGGGTCCCCTTCCGCGTCACAAATGGGGTCTCGATCTTCCAAAGGGAGATGGACCGAATGGTCGACTGGTACGGGTTGCGGGCCACCTTTCCGTACCTAGATAACGTCACCATCTGCAGCCATGATCAGCCTCCCTCAGGTAACTGGACACGAACAACATCGTCTGGAGCCAGCGCAGGTAGATCCTTGGCATGAGCATCATACGTGATCTTCTGCTGGTCCCTGAGTCGCTTTCTGCAGCACCGTGAGGCAGTCAAGGTCTGGAACATGGATGGCTGGAACAGTCGTCCTCAGGTTGCGGTTAGCAGCTGCGCCGGAGACAAACCAGTCGACAGAGGGGTTGCCCTGTATGCCAACAGCGCCAGGTTGAAGTCCGAGGCTGAGACTGCAGCCTTACACAGCAACCGCTTGACAATATGGACCCCTCTTTCGGCCTTCCCGTTTGATTGCGGGTAATGGGGACTGGATGTGATGTGACTGAAGTGGTAGGATCGTGCAAAGTCGGACCACTCTTGGCTGTAGAAACATGGACCGTTGTCACTCATTACTGTGAGTGGTATCCCGTGCCTGGCAAACGTCTCTTTGCAGGCTTTAATCACTGACTTGGACGTGAGGTCCGACAGTTTCACCACTTCCGGGTAGCTGGAGAAGTAGTCGACCAAGAGCACGTAATCACACCAATTTGCGTGAAAGAGGTCTATCCCCACCTTGGACCACGGAGAAGTCACGATCTCGTGCTGTTGCAGTGTTTCCTTGGGCTGAGCTAGTTGAAACTTCTGGCATGTTGTGCCGTTGAGGACATTGGCAATGTCCTGACTGATGCCAGGCCAGTAGACTGCCTGCCGAGCTCTGCGCCGACATTTTCCGACCCCTAGGTGACCCTCATGGATCTGCCTGAGCACCATGGCTTGCATGCTTTGGAGAATGATGATTCTATCTAGTTTAAGAAGCATCCCCTCGACAACCGTTAACTCATCCTTAACGTTGAAGAACTGGGGGCACTGCCCCTTTTGCCAGCCATGGGCAAGGTGTTGCATCACGCCCTGCAGTAGAGGATCTTTGGCAGTTTCTTCACGTATCTAGACAACTCGTTCATCAGTGGCTGGGAGGTTGCTGGCACACAACTGCACCTGTGCCTCAATGTGGCGAATGAAGTCGCCCGGTTCACACGGCATGGTGATGGATCGGGATAGGGCATCCACGACGATCAGCTCCTTGCCCGGTGTACAGACGAGTTCGAAGTCATATCGGCGGAGACGAAGAAGAATTTGCTGCAGCCGAGGTGTCATGTCATTTAAATCCTTCTGGATTATGTGGACGAAAGGCCTGTCGTCTGCTTCCACCGTGAACTTCGGCAGACCGTATACGTAGTCATGAAACTTAACTATTCCTGCCAGGAGACCCAGACCCTCCTTTTCGATCTGGGCATACCGTTGTTCGGTCGGAGTCATGGCCCTGGAGGCATATGCCACTGGAGCCCAGGACAAGGAATCGTCTCGCTGGAGGAGCACTGCTGGCGTCGGGGTGGCGGAGCGGGATTATGCGCCACCCCCCGGGGATTCTCTGATCCGGCGGGGGGTTGGAGAATCCCGCCCCTGGTCTCTGCACAGCTTCTGCACTGACTTTCTCCGGGCATTTTTTCCCTTCTCTCTTTCTCCCCCTTTTTTACTAAGATTGGGGGAATGAGTTGTTGAGTTTTCTGGCAAGTTATCGATGAAAAGTGGCTATTTTGCAGGTCCGCGGGAGGCGAGCCACCTGACTTGCGACTGCTCAGCACAGTGCAGTCACCGGAAAAGTCTCCATGTTGGTGGACGTATTAGAGTCATAGAGCCATAGATACAAAGATATTAATTTCTTTATCCAGAGAGTGGTGAGAATGTGGAACTCGCGACCACAGGGAGTGGTTCAGGTGAATAGTGGTTGTGGGCAGCACGGTAGCACAGTGGTTAGCATTGTGTCTTCACAACGCCAGGGTCCCAGGTTCGATTCCCGGCTTGGGTCACTGTCTGTGCGGAGCCTGCACGTTCTCTCCATGTCTGCGTGGGGTTCCTCCGGGTGCTCTGGTTTCCTCCTACTAGTCCCGAAAGATGTGCTGTTAGGTAATTTGGACATTCTGAATTCTCCCTCAGTGTACCCGAACAGGTGCTGGAATGTGGTGACTAGGGGCTTTTCACAGTAACTTCATTGCAGTGTTAATGTAAGCCCACTTGTGACACTAATAAAGACTATTATTGTTATAGCTTGGCATCCAATCAAGAAACACTTCTATTTTGAAATTCTCAATTGACTTTTCAAGTCCCTTCAAAGCCTCACACCTCCTTATCTCTGTAAACACCCGCAGCCTCACAACCCTCTGAGATATCTGTGCTCATCTAATTCTGGACTCTTTGGTCACGCAGGGAATGAAGGGATACCAGGAGTGGTCAGCAAAATGGAACTCAGGCAGAAATCAGCCATGGTCAGGTTGAAAGGCGGAGCAGGCTCGAAGGGTATTTGGTCCAACCCTAGGCCCTAGGCTCTGGAATTTCCACCCTAAACCACAAGGTTTCTCCAGTTCCTTCTTTCTTTCAAGCACTTCTTAAAACTTACCTTTCTTTTTACCAAGCGTTTGGCCATCTGGCCCAATATTACCTCCAGGAACGATGTGAAGGCATTCGAGAGGATGTTGAAGAAATTCACCGAAAATGGTTCCAGGGGTAGCCATAGAATTATCATAGACTTTACAGTGCTGAAGGAGGCCATTCAGCCCATCGAGTCTGCACCGGCCCTTGAAAAGAGCACCCTACTTAAGCCCCACGCCTCCACCCTATCCCCCTTTATCCCCGTGACCCCACCTAATCTTTTTTGCCTAAGGGCAATTTAGAATGGCCAATCCACCTAACCTGCACATCTTTCGACAGACTTCAGGGGCTGGATTCTCCACCCCGCTGTGCCACATTTCTGTTTCACTCCACCGGCGGGATGCTCCATTATGCTGGCTGGTCAATGGGGTTTCCCATTGTGGGGCAGCCCCACACCGTTGGGAAACCCCCGGGCTGCCGGCAAAACGGAGCATCCCGCCGGCGGAGAATTCAGCCCCAGTTTTGTAGATACATTGAATAAACAAAGAACAAAGAACAATACAGCACAGGAACAGGCTCTTCGGCCCTCCAAGCCTGTACCGGTCATGATACTAACCTTTGCCAAAACCCTCAGCACTTCCTTGTGTCGTATCCCTCTATACCCATCCTATCTATGTGTTTGTCAAGATGCCTTTTGAAAGCTGTTAATGTACCTGCTTCCACAACCTCCCCTGGCAACGTGTTCCAGGCGCTCATCACCCTCTGCGTAAAAAACCTGCCTCGCACATCTCTCTAAACTTTGCCCCACAGACCTTAAACCTATGATCCTTGGTGACTGACCCCTCCACCCTGGGAAAGAGTGCCTGCCCATCCACTGTATCCACGCCCCTCATAATCTTGTAGGCCTCTATCAGTTCACCCCTCAACCTCCGTCTTTCCAATGAAAACAGTCCAAGTCTATTCAGCCTCTCCACATAGCTAACACCATCCAGACCAAGCAACATCCTGGTAAATCTCCTCTGCACCCTCTCCAAAGCCTCCACATCTTTCTGGTAGTGTATTGACCAGAATTGTGCACAATATTCCAAGTGTGGCCTTACCAAGGTTCTATATACCTGTAGCATGACTTGCCAGTTTTTATACTCGATGCCCCTTCCAATGAAGGCAAGCATTCCGTATGCTTTCTTGACTGCCTTGTCCATTTGTGTTGCCACCTTTGAAGATCTGTGGACCTGCACGCCCAGTTGGAACTGTTTTCCTTGGAGAAGAGAAGGGTGAGAGGAGGCTTGACTGAGGTGGTCAAAATCATGAGGGGTCTGGACAGAATAGACAGGGGAAACTATTCCCATTGGTGGAAGGATCAAGAGCCAGAGAGCACAGATTTAAGGGTAATTGACAAAAGAAGCAATGGTGACATGAGGAAAAATGTCATGCAGTGAGTGGTCACCGTCTGGAACGTACTGTCTGAGAGTCTGGTGGAGGCAGGTTCAATTGGGACTTAATTTTTAAAAACTTTAAATTTCCAATTAAGGGGCAATTTAGCATGGTCAATCCACCTACCCTGCACGTTTTTGGGTTGTGGGGGTGAGACCCGCACACACACAGGGAGAATGTGCAAACTCTACATGGACAGTGACCTGGGGCCGGGATCGAACCCGGGTCCGCAGCATTGTGAGGCAGCAGTGCTAACCACTGCACCACCGTGCCACTCTGGTTCAATTGAGACTTAGGAGGGAATTGGATTATTATCTGAAAAGGAGGAATGCACCAGGCCACAGAGAAGACTGGGGAAATGGCACTAGGTGAATTGCCAGCATAGCCATGATAGGCTGAATGGCCTCCTCTTGTGTGGTAACCGTTGGTTTAGTGTCAAGTTTTGCTTTATATCATTCCTGTGTTATAAAGTTGGATGTTTTAATGCATTAAAGGACTATACCAATACAAGTTGTTGTCGATTGAGCTACTGTTTCTTTTACTGTGAATGAACAAGACTGACAGTGTGAGGTAACTGGATTAGTCTGTGATCCCAACGACGTACTTTAGCTATAACCTTGCCTGTGATTGCTGATCTTCTCTACTTTGACTATCCATATTGACTGTGTGTGCCTAGACTCTGAAACATTATACATCCTATTGTCCAATACGGTTCAATATTTATTCCTCTGAAAGATTATCTGGTTTAGCGAGGGCTCACTTTGAGTGAGTGCAGAGATTTTTAAAGTCATTAAATATTAAAGTGGCATGATGAATCATATATTAGAGTTTGTCTGTCACTCACCAGCGATTTGTTTGCCAATTATCAATGTTCATAACGAAGTATGTCTTTTTTCAGGTCCAAATCCAGGACTTGAGGTCTGAAATAATTCACCAGCATTCTTCACAAACCTGAGGAATGCCTGAAACAAAACTTTGCAGCAAACAAAATGGTTTTGAAGTGTAGTCACTGTTGCAATGTCTGAAACCCAACAACCTGTTTGCACACGGTAAATAACAACGAGATAGCGAAATTAAAAAAAACAAAACAGGAAATCTCGGGAATACCCAGCAGGTCAGGCAGCATCTGTGGGGAGAAAGAGAGTTGACGGCCAGAATTCTGTGGAGGTGGCGGGGGTCTCGGCCGCCGGCTGGAGAGCTGACGAGGACTCCATGCGGCTCCTTTTTTGGCGAAGGCCCTCCACATCTTGTGCCATTTAGTCATATGACTGGTCAGCGGCCCACCCCCCAAGATCAAAGGCTCTGGTGGTGGAAATCTCGCCGACCAATCAGTAGGCAGAAGCGCTACTGAACAGCTGTGCCACTTCGCTGGTTAACGACTCCAGCCTGAGGCATAAGACCGTCGCTGAATTCCAGGCCAGAGGTGATTGATAGAGGGAGGGGGCATCATGGAGTGATGGTCACGGAGGAGGGGAGGTTGGTGCAGTATAATGGGTTAATGTGTTAGGATCATGAGCGATGTAGATCATGATGTAACAGTGACACCAGCAGTCATGTGCTAGACACTCAGGAGAGAGGATGGAATCCGTTTGTACTTATGGGTGACATACTCTGTAAGCTATCTTATATTTGTGTGAATAAACCAGTTTGAAGTAGCCACCTGAGTAAGACCACAGTCTCTCCAGTTAACATTGGTAATGAAACCTGCAGATGAAACAGTTAGTAGTAAGGACAGGGTTTGGTTCACGTGGGCTCCCCACTTCCTGATGCTGGCACTCTTGAATAGGCATTGAGTGCCTGTCGACATGAAGCCCCTCAAGGTACTGTTATGGGCGAGGCATTTTCAGAACCACAAAATGTATCATGGAGTTCAACCAACCTCTCCCTTTACTGTATTTGTTGCTTTTCCTAGCACACGGCTTTTTCCCTAGGTTTGGGATTACAATTATGGACACGTGGGTTTTTAAACACAAAACACTGTTTATTCCATGAACTCAACTTAACATCTTAAATAAACATTGGATCTCTTAAAACCCCTTACTTCAAAGATAACTCAGAAAATATTGCAACAGTAAATAATTCCTTAAAATGTTCCTTCAAACTTCCAAGAGACTTAACACCTTTAAACAAAATCACATCAGGTTAAAGGTTTTACTATTATGAGTTTAAATCACCCAAATGATCCAGAGAGGGTCTTTTATGGCAAACATCACAGCAAATCCAGCTCACTGTAAAACAGCCAGGCACTTTTAAACTGCTCTCAGCAAAACCAGCCAAGAACTTTTCAAAACTGAAACTTCAAAATGGCTGAACTGAGCTGAGCTCCACCCACCCTGTGACATCACTGATTTATTTTTAAAAAAATATATTTTATTCAACTTTTTCGGCCATACAAAACAGTACAAAGGTTTTTCCCCTTTTTACAACAGCAAAATAATATAAATAACCGTGACCGTATTTTAACAAATAAATAAATAATATATAAACTAAATGGCAAGTGCCATAACAAAAATAATAGCTCTCCCAAATAATAAAATCAGGAATTCAATATACATAACCAAGTACCAATATCTTTACAAAAATACCCCTGAGGACCCACCTGAGCCCTCCCCTCCCCCCCCCCTCCCCCCTGGGTTGCTGCTGTTACCTTCCCATTTCCTTTATCGTTCTGCGAGGTAGTTAATGAACGGTTGCCACCGCCTGGTGAACCCCTGAGCCGAACCCCTTAGTGCAAACTTTATCCGTTCCAGTTTTATAAACACTGCCATGTTGTTTATCCAGGTCTCCACGCCCGGAGGCTTGGCTTCCTTCCACATAAGCAGTATCCTTCGCCGGGCTACTAGGGACGCAAAGGCCAAAACATCAGCCTCTCTCGCCTCCTGCACTCCCGGCTCTTCTGCAACCCCGAATATAGCCAGCCCCCAGCCTGGCTCGACCCGGACCCCCACCACCTTTGAAAGCACCTTCGCCACCCCCACCCAGAACCCCTGCAGTGCCGGCCATGACCAAAACATGTGGGTGTGGTTTGCTGGGCTTCTCGAGCATCTCCCACACCTATCCTCTACCCCGAAAAATTTACTGAGCCTTGCTCCGGTCATATGTGCCCTGTGCAAAACCTTAAATTGTATCAGGCTAAGCCTGGCGCACGAGGACGAAGAGTTTACCCTACGCAGGGCATCTGCCCACAGCCCCTCTTCAATCTCTTCCCCCAGCTCTTCCTCCCATTTTCCCTTCAGCTCATCCACCATGTTCTCCCCCTCGTTTCTCATTTCCCTGTATATATCTGACACCCTACCATCCCCCATCCATGTCCCTGAGATCACTCTATCCTGAATCTCCTGCGTCGGGAGCTGCGGGAATTCCCTCACCTGTTGCCTCGCAAAAGCCGTCAGTTGCATGTATCGAAATTCATTCCCTTGGGGCAACCCATATTTTTCCGTCAGCGCACCCAGACTCGCAAACATCCCGTCCAAGAACAGATCCCTCAGTTGCACAATCCCAGCTCTTGCCATGCTCCAAATCCCCCATCTATTCTCCCCGGGACAAACCTATGATTATTTCTTATCGGGGACCGCACCGAGGCTCCCGTCATTCCCCTATGCCGTCTCCACTGCCCCCAAATTTTCAGTGTTGCCACCACCACTGGACTTGTGGTGTATTTCTTCGGGGGGAACGGCAGCGGTGCCGTCACCAGTGCTTGGAGGCTGGTTCCTTTGCAGGACGCCATCTCCAATCTCTTCCACGCCGCTCCCTCCCCTTCTCCCATCCACTTACACACCATTGAAATATTGGGCGGCCCAATAGTACCCACTTAAGCTCGGTAGTGCCAGTCCCCCCCTCTCCCTGCTACGCTGCAAGAACCCCCTCCTCACTCTCGGGGTCTTCCCAGCCCACACAAAACTCATAACGCTTTTCTCGATCTTCTTGAAAAAAGCCTTCGTGACCATCACCGGGAGGCACTGAAACACAAAAAGGAATCTCGGGAGGACTACCATTTTGACCGCCTGCACCCTCCCCACCAGTGACAGGGGCACCATGTCCCATCTCTTAAAATCCTCCTCCATCTGTTCCACCAACCGTGTTAAATTAAGCCTATGTAAGGTTCCCCAACTCCTGGCTATCTGGATCCCCAAGTACCGGAAATCCCTTGTTATCCTCCTCAGCGGTAAATCCTCTATTCCCCTGCTCTGCTCCCCCGGATGTACCACAAACAACTCACTCTTCCCCATGTTCAATTTGTACCCCGAGAATTCCCCAAACTCCCCGAGCGTCTGCATTATCTCAGGCATCCCCTCCACCGGGTCCGCAACATACAGCAATAAATCATCTGCATACAAAGATACCCAGTGTTCTTCTCCTCCCCTGAGTACTCCCCTCCACTTCCTGGAGCCCCTCAGTGCTATGGCCAGGGGCTCAATTACCAATGCAAACAGTAACGGAGACAGGGGACACCCCTGCCTCGTCCCTCTATAAAGACGGAAGTGGTCAGACCTCTGCCTGTTCGTGATCACACTTGTCACCGGGGCCCTATATAGCAGCTGTACCCATCCAATGAAACCTTCACCGAAACCAAATCTCCTCAACACTTCCCACAGGTAGTCCCACTCGACCCTGTCAAATGCTTTCTCGGCATCCATCGCCACCACTATCTCCGCCTCCCCCTCTGGTGGAACATCACTGATTTCTGAAAGGTAAATTGCTTAAACATCCAGTTGTTAAAGGTACTCTCACATGACAGTACCCACAGGCAAACCAGCACAGGTTTGCTTTACATGCTTCAACATGGTGAGCCACTACCTGCCACTGGGTTAATACCACCACTGGGGAATGTCCCTACGGGCATTAATTGGTGTTGGGGCAGGAAGGCTCTCCACTGGCCTTCTTGCCGTAGACTTAATCGAAACGGAGGAAGGAGAGGGGCCACCCACCACCAAACCTATCATGGGGCAGCACAAGATTCCACCCGAGGTTCCAGGTTACCTGGGATTCTGACCTGACAATGGTTTTCACTGATGTTGGCAGAGGGCTTTTTGCTGGCCAGACAACCTGGGAAAACTCCAATGCCCTTCTTTGAACTGTGCCTCAGAAATGTTTCATCCACCCGTGAGGGCGTGCAGGGCTTCAGTTTAATGCCTCATCTAAAAGACAGCAAATCCGACAGTGCAGCAGTCCCTCAGTATTGCACTAAAGCTCTGACGTGAACTTTCTGCTGAAGTCTGTGGAGTGGGATTTTTCTAACTCAGAGGCGAGTGCACTACCCTCTGAGTCATTGCTAACATTCGCGTTACTCTTACCAAACACATTCCCAGCCAGCTGATGCCACTTTAGCGGAAGCACGACTGATCCGTGTGTCCGAGACTTCTTCAAATTATTTGACGAGTTATGCAACTGATTAGGGGCAATGTCAAATGAAATTCCTGGTAGAGACCTTTTCCTCTTAAATGCTGATTTTTTGAAGTTGGTGTGCATTTGCTTGATTTCTTTTAACTCCATTGATGTGTTTGAGAAAAAACCCTCTAATCAATAGGTAAGCATGAATTACATTATCAGTTACAGTACGAAGTCTTACAACACCAGGTTGTTTTTTTTTTTCTTGTTTTTTTTGGCCTGTAGAAACATTAAGTTTCTACAAAGATGCAAGAAAGCAGACAAGATCCCGAAAGGGCTACAGATCACAAACCCACTCAAGTCGACCTACAACACAGACTTCGCTGAGAGACTCTGCCGTCGCACCTCTCTCACACTCCTCAACCACCTCGTCCGCCAGCTCTACAGCAGACGACGCAACCTGGAAACCAACCTTTCTCAACTTGCGCTCAGGATGCAGCAGACCAGCTGCGGAACACCGCCAAACAGATGAGACAACAATACTATGCCACCTATATGCACACCAAGAACAGAAAGCTTGAGAAACTTGGCATCACCACCGGCAGCAACCAAGCCACCCCCGGTGTCACAGTAGAAAACAATACAGGGAAATCTATTGTCAACTTGTCAGACTACACCCTTCAACCAGACGAAATCGAAGTCCTCAGCAGAGGGCTTAATTTCTGCACCACCACCAAAATGGACCCCATCAGTCTCGCGGCAGACACGGAGGAATTCATCAGGCGAATGAGGCTCCGGGAATTCTTCCACAGACCCCAAGAGGCCAACAGCGAACCCAAGCAGACTACCAATGAACCGGAACAGCAGACCGAGAGATCTGCGGTGCGGCAACCGAAGAGGAAAGAGCCGAATTGGACCCCTCCGGAAGGCCGCTGCCTTAGACTCGACATGTATGCTCAAGCCGTCAGGACTCGCGTCAATGCCAGATTCATCAGTCGCATTCACAAGACAACCCCGAACGTCACCCAAGCACAACGCAATGCCATGCGCGCTCTCAAGACCAACCACAGCATCGTCATCAAACCAGCAGACAAAGGGGGGGCCACTGTCGTACTGAACAGAACGGACTACTGCAAAGAAGTATACCGACAACTGAACAACCAAGAACACTACAGACAGTTACCCGCAGATCCGACCAAGGAACACATCTGCCAACGTAACAGACTGATCAAGACCTTGGATCCAGATCTTCAGAGCACCCTACGTGCTCTCATCCCACGTACTCCCCGCATTGGAGATCTCTACTGCCTCCCAAAAATACATAAGGCCAACACACCAGGCCGCCCTATCGTTTCAGGCAATGGGACCCTGTGTGAGAACCTCTCTGGCTACATCGAGGGCATCTTGAAACCCATCGTACAAGGTACACCCAGCTTCTGTCGCGACACAACGGACTTCCTACAGAAACTCAGCACCCATGGACCAGTTGAACCAGGAACATTCCTCGTCACAATGGACGTCTCGGCACTCTACACCAGCATCCCCCATGACGACGGCATTGCTGCAACAGCCTCAGTACACAACACCGACAACTGCCAATCTCCAGACGCAATTCTGCAACTCATCCGCTTCATTCTGGATCACAACGTCTTCACCTTCGACAACAAGTTCTTCATCCAGACGCACGGAACAGCCACGGGGACCAAATTCGCACCCCAATACGCCAACATCTTCATGCACAAGTTTGAACAGGACCTACTCACCGCACAGGACCTTCAACCGATGTTATACACCAGATACATCGATGACATTTTTTTCCTTTGGACCCACGGCGAAGAATCACTGAAACGACTACACGATGACATTAATAAGTTCCATCCAACCATCAGACTCACCATGGACTACTCTCCAAAATCAGTTGCATTCTTGGACACACTCGTCTCCATCAAGGACGGTCACCTCAGCACTTCGCTTTACCGCAAACCCACGGATAACCTCATGATGCTCCACTTCTCCAGCTTCCACCCTAAACACATTAAAGAAGCCACCCCCTATGGACAAGCGCTCCGTATACACAGGATCTGCTCAGACGAGGAGGAGCATAACAGACATCTACAGACGTTGAAAGATGCCCTCGTACGAACGGGATATGGCACTCGACTCATCGATCGACAGTTCCAACGCGCCACAGCGAAAAACCGGACCGACCTCCTCAGAAGACAAACATGGGACACAACCGACAGAATACCCTTCGTCGTCCAGTACTTCCCCGGAGCGGAGAAACTACGTCATCTTCTTCACAGCCTTCAACACGTCATTGATGACGATGAACATCTTGCCAAGGTCATCCCCACACCCCCACTACTTGCCTTCAAACAACCGCGCAACCTCAAACAAACCATTGTGTGCAGCAAACTACCCAGTCTTCAGAACAGTGACCACGACACCACACAACCCTGTCATGGCAATCTCTGCAAGACGTGCCAGATCATCAACATGGATACCACTATTACACGTGAGAACACCACCCACCAGGTACGCGGTACATACTCGTGCGACTCGGCCAACGTTGTCTACCTCATACGCTGCAGGAAAGGATGTCCCGAAGCGTGGTACATTGGCGAGACCATGCAGACGCTGCGACAACGAATGAACGGACATCGCGCAACAATCACCAGGCAGGAATGTTCCCTTCCAGTTGGGGAACACTTCAGCAGTCAAGGGCATTCAGCCTCTGATCTCCGAGTAAGCGTTCTCCAAGGCGGCCTTCAGGACCCGCGACAACGCAGAATCGCCGAGCAGAAACTTATAGCCAAGTTCCGCACACATGAGTGCGGCCTCAACCGGGACCTGGGATTCATGTCACATTACATTCATCCCCCACCATCTGGCCTGCGAAATCCTACCAACTGTCCTGGCTTGAGACAATTCACACCTCTTTAACATGGGGTTACCCCATCTCTGGATCTGTAAAGATTTAATCACCTGCTAATGCTCGCATTCCAAGCATTGTTTGGCATCTTTGAATTTGTCTATATATGTGTTTCTGGAACATACCTCTTCATTCACCTGAGGAAGGAGCAGCGCTCCGAAAGCTAGTGACATCGAAACAAACCTGTTGGACTTCAACCTGGTGTTGTAAGACTTCGTACTGTGCTCACCCCAGTCCAACGCCGGCATCTCCACATCATTATCAGTTACAACATAGAAAGATGGCATTTTGTGCAACTGGTCTTTCTGCTCCATGCAAGCCTCCTCTCACCCAACCCCATAAGCAAAACCCTCTGTTCTTGTCTCCCTTGTGTAGGAATCTGGCTTCCCCTGAAATGCACCCCTGCTTTTTGCCTCAACAATTCCATTTGGTTCCACATTCTGACCATTCTCTGGGTAAAGGGATCTCTCCTGACTGCCTTATTGAATTTTTATAGTGACTACCTTGTATTTCTAACCCCTAGATTGAACTCCCTCCACAAGTGGAAACATCTTCTCTACATGTACCCTATCGAACTGCTTCAATATTTTAAAGATTTTTATTAGATCACCCCTCAGCCTTCCATTTCCCCGAGACCAGGTCCTCAGCCTGTTCACTGTTTCCTATAATCTGATGTTTATGCACTCAACTTTAACCCTCACCCTTCTCACTCAGGGTGTTATCACTGTGAACTAAGATTAAACTTATATCCAACTTAATGGAAAAATATGGGGCACGATTTAATGGAAATGAAACAGAATCCCGTGTTGAGCATGTTTAGCCAGGTGTTTGATGGCACTTCTCGGCTGCGCCAGGAACGGCCCTGCTATCAAATAGGACTCTGCTTCATTTTGGGCCTCAGCAAGGAACCACCCTGCCCAGAGCCTGACCACCCAGGGGCTCCCAATCACCTGGGACCCCTAATTGCCTGGAACCACCCCCACCCCAGTGCCAGAACACCTGGTCCACGTTTGTGAAGACCAGTGCTAGCCAGCACTAACACTGGGTCTCCAAGGCACAGGGGGTTAGATCCTGTGCTTTGGGTAACTCCGGCGAGTGCATATTCAAGTGTGCCTTACTGCACACTTCAATACGCAAATTTAGGTCCCACCCATTGTGGACAGGATCCAGATCATGACATCTCGCGAGATCTCGCAAGGCACAGCGAGCCAGGTAAATCTCACTGGAGGACTCCAGTGAAATGTACAGACCGTGCTGCATCCCAAGTTGGGTGTGGAGCGGCCGTTAGATCGCGCCCATAATGTTGTAAAACCTACTTCATTTCTTTCAATAATGTAATGGGTAACATCAGTGTGTCTGGCACTACACATGTTGCATCTTTTCCCTACTTTGTTTCATTCAAATTTATTCAGAAGGAAAATTCAATAAATTGGCTGCTAAATTGGGTAGAATGATTACACGCCCTTCATCATTGCTGGGTCAAACTCCTGGAAATCAGGGCAGCATGGTGGCGCAGTGGGTTACCGCTGTGGTCTCACGGCGCTGAGGTCCCAGGTTTGATCCCGCCTCTGGGTCACTGTCCGTGTGGAGTTTGCACATTCTCCCCGTGTCTACGTGGGTTTCGCCCCCACAACCCAAAAATGTGCAGGATGGGTGGATTGGCCACACTAAATTGCCCTTAATTGGAAAAAATGAATTGGGCACTCTAAATTTATATTAAAAAAAACTTCTGGAATTCCCAACCTAACAGTACAATGGGAGCACATTCGCCACATGGTTTGTAGAGACTCAAGAAAGCAGCCCACCACCATCTTCTGAAGAACAACAGTGGAACTCCGGAAATAAGAGCAGGGGTAGGTCATTCTACCCCTTGAACCCCTTGAGCCTGCTCCACTATTCAATTAGGTCATGGCTCATCCTCTGCCTCAAAGCTATTTCCTCGCACTATCCCCATATCCCTTGATATCTTTTTTTAAATATTTAGAGTACCCAGTTCATTTCTTTCCAATTAAGGGGCAATTTAGCGTGGCCAATCCACCTACCCTGCACATCTTTGGATTGTGGGGGAAAATCCCACGCAAACAGGGAGAATGTGCAACTCCACACGGACAGTGACCCAGAGCCGGGATCGAACCTGGGACCTCAGCGCCGTGAGGCAACAATGCTAACCACTGCGCCACCATTCTGCCTTCCCTTGATGGCTTTAATATCTAGAAATCTATTAATCTCTGTCTTGGATATCCTCACTGACTGAGGCACAACAGCCCCCTGGGGTAATATTCAAGATTCACCGTCCTCTGAGTGAAGAGATTTCTCCTCTATCTCTGTCCTAAATAACCTGCCTCTTAGATGCTGCACTTTCCAGAGGCGCTCACATCCTACTGAAAGAATAGGAGATGGTTTGCAATTGACATTAAGCCAAAATCGAGGAACGGATTCTCTGAGAAAGTCTCATTTCCATCCAAATGCTGCTTCTTTTACTATTTGAATTCAGTAGTGTAAATGTGACAATTTGGAATTATGCGACCTGCTACTCCTCCATGACAGATTATCTTTAGGGCTTGAGTAGCAAACACTTTTGAAGAAATTGTGCTCGTATGTTCTCAGGTATGAGTCCTAAGGAAAATTGCTCCATTTTCAATTACAATCTGCATTGACATGCAGGGATAAACCTTGTATAAATCTATCTGGATTTAGATAAAGGATTTTTTTTGCACTGTGTAAGACTAGCATGCTGGGGAAGTAAATGAGTCAAATACGTTAAACAAGTCTTTTCCATACATGTGTATATAAGGTTCAACACCTGTCCTTCCTTTGACTACCAAGTTGCGATGTACATAATACTGCTTCATTGATGCAAGGTAAAGATAATACTCCGCTTCCCGCCGCCGCAAAAACAGGTCACGATCGGGCGGAGAATCGGGCATCCGGCCAAAATCAAGGTCCGCGCCCGACGTGCATTTGCATGCATTTAAATGTGATTAACAGGTTGGACACGTTATACTCTGGCCTCCCGTGATGCTGTGGTGGTAGTGACTTGGTGCCAAGTCCGTGGACTTGGGTTGTCCCCCTTGGGATCAGGGTGGCCTGGCTCAGACCACAGTCGGTCTTTTAAATGCACTCCTTTGGTGGTACTGACAGGCTCCTGCCTGCTCACACTGAGTGCTGCCTGCATCCTTTAAATGCTCAGAAAGCCTCTGGTCATCTGGGAGCCTACTTAGGCCGTCCTACTGGACATCCTCATACCACAGCTGTATCATCAAGGGCTAAGCTCATAAGATGCGGGCGGCGATTAAGGAGTATGTGGAGTTGAATCAGAATGGGGAGGTGTCGGCGGCCATTTTTTGGGAAGCACTGAAGGCAGTGGTCCGGGGGGAAATTATTTTGGTTAAGGTCCGTGAGGATAGGGAAAGGAGGGAGGAACATTACCGTCTCGTGAGCGAGATAGTGGAGCTGGACAGAGGATATTTTGAGGGTGCCCACCGTGGAGGGATTGGCAAGGAGGAAAAAGTTGCGGGGCAGTTTGACAGATTGACAACGGGGAGGGCGGTAGGGCAACTGCGTAGAGAAAGAGGGGTGCAATATGAGTATGGGGAGAAGGCGAGCCGCATGCTGGCGCACCAGCTGCAGAGGCAGGCTGCGTCCAGGGAAATATTGAAGATGCGGACTGGGGCTGGGGATGTGGTGTCGGAGCCAGGGAAGATAAATGAGGCATTTAGGGAATACTACCAGGGACTTTATGAGGCGGACCCGGGAGGAGAGGAGGGGGACATAGGGCGGTTTCTGGACAAGCTGGAATTTCCCCAGGTGGAGGAAGCAAAGAGGCAGGCGTTGGAGGAGCCCCTGGGGCTGAGGGAGGTGCTGGATAGTATCAGGGGTATGAAGTCGGGCAAGGCCCTTGGGCCGGATGGGTACCCGGCGGAATTCCATACGGAATTTGCGATGGACCTGGCACCACATCTGTTGGGGCATTTAATGAAGCACTGGAGAAGGGGGAATTGCCAGAGAGGATGACGCAGGCAGTAATCACACTAATTCCGAAAAAGGGGAAGGTCGATGGAATGTGGGTCGTATAGGCCCATATCACTATGGAACATGGATGTGAAAATATTGGCCAAGTTGTTGGTGGGGAGGATGGAGGACTGTGTCTCCGAGGTGGTGGCAGAAGATCAAACAGGCTTTGTGAAGAGCAGGCAGCTTGCGTGTAATATAAGACGGCTGTTGAATGTGGTGGTGAATCCGTCGGAGGATCTGGTACCGGAGGTGGTGGTGTCCATGGACGTGGAGAAGGCATTTGATCGGGTGGAGTGGCGGTACTTGTTCGAAGTTTTGGGAAGGTTTAGGTTTGGGCTGAGATTTGTGGCATGGGTGCGGTTGCTGTATGTGGCACGAAGGGCGAGGGTGAAGATGGATGATATGAGCTCACAAAGCTTTGACTTACACAGGGTCTGAGGCAGGGGTGCGCGCTATCACCGCTGCTGTTTGCACTGGCCATACGGCCATTGGCAATGTCTCTCAGGGGATCGGCAGAGTGGCAGGGGATAATGAGGGGCCAGAGGGAGCATCGGGTGTCGCTCTATTCCGATGACCTCTTGCTTTATGTTTCGGATCCGTTGGAGAGTATGGGAAGGATTATGGGCCTGTTGGGGAGGTTTGGAGGGTTCTCGGGATACAAGCTGAGTGTAGGGAAAAGCGACGTATTCCCGGTGAATGAGCTGGGACAGTGGGCTAATTTAGGGGTGATGCCATTTACGGTAGCGAGGGATTGGTTTAGGTATTTGGGGATTCAGGTAGCGAGGGAATGGACAGGGCTCCATGAGTGGAACTTAATGAAGCTGGTGGAGGAGGCTAGGGAGGATCTTAAGGGGTGGGATACATTGCACTTAACGCTGGCAGGGAGGGTCCAAGTGGTGACAATGAATATTCTGCTGCAGTTCTTGTTTATCTTTCAAGCTCTCCCGATCTTTATACCAAAGGCCTTTTTTTTGGAAAGTGGCCACGATCATTTCTGACTTTGTATGGGCGGGGAAGGTGCCGAGGGTGGGAAGGACCCTGCTACAGAGGCAAAGGCAGCAGGGGGGGTTGGCATTGCCGAACTTGCTTCATTATTATTGGGCGGTGAATGTGGACAAGGTGCGGCGGTGGTGGGAAGGAGAAGGGGTAGAGGAGGATGGAGGAGGTCTAGTTTGAGGGCTATGGTGACGGCAGCGTGGCCAATGGCTCTGAGTAGATATTCAGGGAGCCCGGTGGTGCAGTCCACGGTGAAGATAAACATATGGATGATAATGGTATAGTGTAGGTTAGATGGCTTTTGTTTCGGTGCAACATCGTGGGCCGAAGGGCCTGTACTGCGCTGTATTGTTCTATGTTCTATGTTCTATGTTCTAAGATATGGAATCAGTTGAGGACACATTTTAGGGTGGAAGGGATGTCGGTGCTAACGCCGCTGTGCGAGAATCATGGGCGGGATTCTCCGCAATCGGCACGATGTCCGCCGACCGGCGCCAAAAACGGCGCGAATCAGACCGGCATCGCGCCGCCCCAAAGGTGCGGAATCCTCCACCCATTGAGCGGCCGAGCCCTAACCTTGAGGGGCTAGGCCCGCGCCGGACTGATTTCCGCCCCGCCAGCTGGCGGGAAAGGCCTTTGGTGCCCCGCCAGTTGGCACGGAAATGACATTGACGCGGGTGCGTCAGCGGGCGCTCACGGCATCCCCGCGCATGCGCAGTGGAGGGAGTCTCTTCCGCCTCTGCCATGGTGGAGATCGGTGGGCCCCGATCGCGGGCCAGGCCACCGTGGGGGCCCCCCCGGGCCAGATCGCCCCGTGCCCCCCCCAGGACCCTGGAGCCCGCCCGCGCCACCTTGTCCCGCCGGTAAGAGAGGTGGTTTAATCCACGCCGGCGGGACAGGCATTCTAGCAATTGGGACTTTGGCCCATCCGAGCCGGAGAATCGCCGGGGGGACCCGCCAACCGGCGCGGCTCGATTCCCGCCCCCGCCGAATATCCGGTGCCGGAGAATTCGGCAACCGGCGGGGACGGGATTCACGGGCGAAATTCTCCGTTATCGGCGGAAACTCCGCCGATCGGCGCAAAAAACGGCGCAAATCCCACTTGCGTCACGTCATAAAAATGGGCCGATAGTCTGCGGCCCAAAATGGGCTAGAAGCGACGTAACGGGATCCGCGCTTGCGCAGTGGTTCACGCCGTGCAGCGTCATACGCGCTGCACGGCGTGACGGCTCATAAGGCCGCGCAGCTCCCCCCCACCCGACCGGAACAGCCGACCGCAACACCCGACTTGATGGCTGGCCGTCGCTCAGCCCCGAGGTTCGAGTCACGCGATGTGGAGGCGCTCCTGGATGCGGTGGAGCAGAGGAGGGACGCCCTGTATCCCGGGCACGGCCGCAGAGTTGTCCCACGCCACAGCCGGCGTCTGTGGAGGGAGGTGGCAGAGGCCGTCACCGCTGTGGCCCTAACACCACGGACAGGCACCCAGTGCCACAAGAAGGTGAACGACCTCGTCAGAGCAGGCAGGGTGAGCGTCCCCCATATCCCCCATATCCCCTCTCCCCCATATCCCCCATATCCCCCCTCCCCCATATCCCCCCTCCCCCATATCCCCCATATCCCCCCTCCCCCATATCCCCATATTCCCCCTCCCCCATATCCCCCCTCCCCCATATCCCCCATATCCCCCCTCCCCCATATCCCCCATATTCCCCCCTCCCCCATATCCCCCCCTCCCCCATATCCCCCATATTCCCCATATCCCCCCTCCCCCATATCCCCCCTCCCCCATATCCCCCCCCTCCCCCATATCCCCCCTCCCCCATATCCCCCCTCCCCCATATCCCCCATATCCCCCCTCCCCCATATCCCCCATATTCCCCCCTCCCCCATATCCCCCCTCCCCCATATCCCCCATATCCCCCCTCCCCCATATCCCCCCTCCCCCATATCCCCCCTCCCCATATCCCCCATATTCCCCCCTCCCCCATATCCCCCCTCCCCCATATCCCCCCTCCCCCATATTCCCCATATCCCCCCTCCCCCATATCCCCCCTCCCCCATATCCCCCATATCCCCCCTCCCCCATATCCCCCATATCCCCCCTCCCCCATATCCCCCCTCCACCATATCCCCCACATTCCCCCCTCCCCCATATCCCCCCTCCCCCATATCCCCCATATCCCCCCTCCCCCATATCCCCCCTCCCCCATATCCCCCATATCCCCAAGTGAATCCAGCCTTAACCTTAACCTCTGCAATGCACGCGCAACCGATGGCGTCCATTCATATACCTGCCTAACACTGTTGCCTTTTACCCCTGCCACCACCCCCCCCCCCCCCCCCCCCCAGGAGAAGCGCGCACACAACAATAGGGAGCATGTGAGGACTGGAGGAGGGCCCGCTGATGAGAGGCCACTGACCGTACACGAGGAAAGGGCCCTGGAACTGGCTGGCGGACCTGAGGACCGGGAGGTTGCTGATGCAGAGGTCGGGGCCCCACGAGCAAGTGAGCCACCAACAGCCCGTCCCCATATCCCCCCTCCCCTATATCCCCCTCTCCCGTATCACCTGATCACTGCCTGATGTCTAACCATGCATGCTTCATTGTGTATCGCAGGACCAAACGTCCAGGCACCCATCCCCGCAGATGCAGACCGCCCGCAGGATGCCCCTCGGAGACCACGGGAGACGGAGAGACCCGCACCCTCCAGCATGCGACGCCCGCAGGATGCCCCTTGGAGACCACGGGAGACGGAGAGACCCGAACCCTCCAGCATGCGACGCCCGCAGGATGCCCCTCGGAGACCACGGGAGACGGAGAGACCCGAACCCTCCAGCATGCGACGCCCGCAGGATGCCCCTCGGAGACCACGGGAGACGGAGAGACCCGAACCCTCCAGCATGCGACGCCCGCAGGATGCCCCTCGGAGACCACGGGAGACGGAGAGACCCGAACCCTCCAGCATGCGACGGCCGCAGGATGCCCCTCGGAGACCACGGGAGACGGAGAGACCCGAACCCTCCAGCATGCGACGCCCGCAGGATGCCCCTCGGAGACCACGGGAGACGGAGAGACCTGGAGCAACAGGGAGACGACACCCCCGTCACGTGCGGGAGCGACCACCCAGCGATGAGGGGGGCAGCCACAGGCCCCCGTCACATCCGAGCCAGGACACCACTACCCAGGACACCACTATCCAGGACACCACTATCCAGGACACCACTACCCAGGACACCACTATCCAGGACACCACTATCCAGGACACCACTACCCAGGACACCCCTACCCGGGACACCACTACCCGGGACACCACTACCCGGGACAGCACTACCCGGGACAGCACTACCCGGGACAGCACTACCCGGGACAGCACTACCCGGGACAGCACTACCCAGGACACCCCTACCCGGGAAGACAAAATACCGGACAGTGACTCAGAGTGGATGGGTGGAGACGAACCCCCACCCCAAAGTGCCATGGACTCAGAGTGGGACGAAGAGCACGACACAACGCCACTGCTGTCACCAACACCCTCCACCATCGCAGAAACACTCACCACGGTTGGGCACTTTAGTGATGAGGCGTCTGGTACACTCACTGGTGCGCACAACACAGCTGTCCCGGTACAGCAGGTGGAGGTAGGAGCAGCAGAGGGACCGGGCGGTCGGAGGGCAGCCCAGGCCAAGCGAACATCTGCCGCCCAGATGGATCCCGGGTTCCTGCAGTTACCACACCCACACATAGATCCGATGCAACCACCGACACGGAGACGAGCGAATAGGGTGACGGGTGGCTTGCGGCGGCTGCGGTCGCAGGTGGAGGAGTCCACCCGCGTCCAGGAGCTGGGAGTGGTCCCGGTCATGCGTGCCACCCAGGCTGACACCGCACGGGTGGCGTCCGCGGTGGAGGCAATGGGTGCGACGGTGTCAGACATGGGGAACGGTTTGCGAGGCCTGGGGCCTTCCGTGCAGGCGGCGTCTGTGGCCCAGGAAATGGCTGCCCTCTCACAGGAGGCCATGAGCCAGTGCCAGCGCCAGATGGCAGAGGCGCTCAACGCCATAGCCCAGTCTCAGCAGGCCATGGCCCAGTCTCAGCAGGCCATAGCCCAGTCTCTGCAGGCCATGGCCCAGTCTCTGCAGGCCATGGCCCAGTCTCAGCAGGCCATCGCTGAGGGCATCGGCGCCAGTGGCCATGTGCGAGCTGGCGTCGCACTGTCGCAGACAGGGTTCGACAACCCCCTGGGCTCCATGGCTGCAAACCTGCAGACCCCTGTCGATACCAGCACGGGCCTCCAGGACTGGCAGCGCCAGATGTCGGGGGCGCGTCGGATGGCCAGTCCGTTCGCATCCCCCACCCATGTAGAGGCCTGGGGGCCATCGGGCACCCCGAGGGAGGAGGAGGTGGTGTGGTCCGTCCCGGCTCCCTCTGTAGGGGAGGTCCCGGTACACCGCGACACCTCGGACTCCCCCCCTTCCGTCCCAGGTGCATCGGGTGGGCAACGGGCAGGACAGGCTGGCAGCTCGCCATCCCAGTCGCCCGGGCCGCAGCCTGGCCCATCTAGGCCAGGACGCCCCAGGAAACGGCCGCCAAAGGGATCCAGTGTCAGAGGGCAGGAATCACAGGAGTCCACCTCCAGTTCTGCTGTTCCGTCTGGGGAACCACGTAGACGTAGTCAAAGGGCCCGTAAGGCCAAACAATTAGACACTGAGTAAGTTGGCACGGGTGCAGGGCACAGATGAGTTTTAGGTGCTAGGGCACATGCATGAACTCCTTTGGTTATTAAAGTCAATGTTACACCTACCGAAGCTGCCTTTGTGCTCTGTCCAATGTGTGCGGGGGTGTCATGTACGTTGAGCGCAAGTGTGTGTGTGAGGGGTGGTCTTACCTCAGCCCCAGGTGAGTCTGCCCCCTTCCCCCTGGGCCGCCATCAACATCCCCCGGGCAGAGGACGGGACCGTGCGCTGCAATGTCACAGCCGCATGCAGGGATGGTCCGGGTGGATGGTGGTACTGTGGCCATGGGTCAGACATAGTCCAACGATGTAGAGCCAGGAGCTCATCGGAGGCGGGTTGTCATCATTCTCCATGGCCTGCGATAGACACGCGTCCACCCGCAACTGGGTGAGCCCGGCCCGTTGTGCCGCCGGTGGATCGGCAATTGGGAGTGGGGGGGTGGTGTGCATGCGGGTGGGATGTGTGGGGTTGGGGAGGGGGGTGAGGGTGCTGGGTGGGTGGATGGGTGGGGGGTGTGGGTGGTCGGCTGTTGTCATGGTGTGCGGTCTGTGGCCATACTACCCGATTCCCACGCCCATCTAGTCAGTGAAGCGGGCGGCTATCAGCCTGTCCCGTGCCCGCTGGGCCAGCCGGTAACGGTGGACAGCCACCCGTCTGTGTCTACCCCGTCTGCCCTGACCATTGCCCCCATCCCCCTCATCTGGGGAGGACTGGGCCTCTTCCTGCTGCTCCTCCACTCGGCCCTCCTCTGCCTGCGGCACATCGCCCCTCTGCTGGGCTATGTTGTGCAGGACGCAGCACACCACAATGATGCGGCCGACCCTATCTGACCGATACTGGAGGGCGCCCCCAGAGAGGTCCAGGCACCTGAAACGCATCTTCAGCATGCCAAAGCACCTCTCGATCACTCCCCTTGTCGCTACATGGGCATCATTGTAGCGGTTCTCCGCCTCATTGCGTGGCCTCCGTATAGGCGTCATCAGCCACGATCGCAATGGGTAGCCCCTGTCGCCCAGCAACCAGCCCCTCAGCCGGGGATGGCGTCCCTCGTACATGCCAGGGATGGATGACCGCGACAACACGAATGAGTCGTGTACACTGCCTGGGTGACGGCGCAGACGTGCAGGATCATCATGCGGTGGTCGCAGACCACCTGTACGTTCATCGAATAGGTCCCCTTCCTATTAGTGAACACGGCCCTGTTCTCTGCAGGTGGCCGCACGGCGACGTGCATCCCATCGATCGCGCCCTGGACCATGGGGAACCCGGCAATGGCAGAGAAGCCCACGGCCCGGGCATCTTGGCTGGCCCGGTCCACGGGGAAGCGGATGTAGCGGTGCGCCATGGCATAAAGGGCATCTGTCACTGCCCGGATGCACCGGTGCACCGATGTCTGCGATATGCCGGACAGGTCCCCACTCGGTGCCTGGAATGACCCCGTTGCATAAAAGTTCAGGGCCACCGTAACCTTGACGGACACGGGGAGAGGGTGTCCCCCGCCAGTGCCACGCGGTGACAGGTGTGCCAGCAGGTGGCAGATGTGTGCCACGGTTTCCCGGCTCATCCGGAGTCTCCTCCTGCATTCCCGGTCCGTGAGGTCCTGGTATGACTGCCGGGGCCGGTACACACGGGGTGCCCTCGGGTGCCTCCGTTGCCGTGGGGCCGCGACGTCCTCCTCCCCCTCCTCGTCCTGTCGGTCAGGTGTCCCTCCAGCCTGGGCGGCTGCCGCCTGCCCCTCTGCGGCAGCCTGCGCCGCCTCTCTGGCACGCTCCTCCTCCTCCTCCTCCTCCTCCTCATCCAGGGCAACATAGACATGAGCGGCTGCCACCACGGCGGCCAACATCGCTGGATGATCTGAAAACATGACGACCTGGTGGGGGGGAGGGGAACGACGACATGTCATCATTGCCCATATCCCCTCCTCCCCCAGCCAGGTGGCATGGACCGCATGGGTCCAACTGTTGGAGGCTGGCACCTGGCCAGGTGGACCAACTCATTTGCCCTCCCATCACCCACCCCGGCACGGACCCCCCCCCCCCCCCCAACCTCCACCCCGGCACGGACCCCCTCCCCAACCCCCAACCTCCACCCCGGCACGGACCCCCTCCCCAACCCCCAACCTCCACCCCGTCACGGACCCCCTCCCCAACCCCCAACCTCCACCCCGGCACGGACCCCCTCCCCAACCTCCACCCCGGCACGGACCCCCTCCCCAACCTCCACCCCGGCACGGACCCCCTCCCCAACCTCCACCCCGGCACGGACCCCCTCCCCAACCCCCAACCTCCACCCCGGCACGGACCCCCTCCCCAACCCCCAACCTCCACCCCGGCACGGACCCGCTCCCCAACCCCCAACCTCCACCCCAGCACGCACCCCCCCCCCAACCTCCACCCCGGCACGGACGCCCTCCACAACCCCCAACCTCCACCCCGGCACGGACCCCCTCCCGGCACTCCCCCGGAGCCCAGCCTACTCTAACAACCCCCCCCCCGCCCCCCCCGCCGCACACACACACAAGCCGAGACACACCTCTCCTCAGGCAATCAGTCTGCGGCCACGCCATTTCCTGCCCAGAGCCAACCCCCCAGGCCATCACTCACCTCCTCGCTGGTCGGCGTGAGCCTGGAGCACCGGGTCACGCCGATGAAAAGGAGGTTTGATTGACGTCGACGTGAACGGTCATCACGTCGACGGGACTTCGGCCCATCCGGAAGGGAGAATATCGGCAGGCCGAAAATCGGCTGCCTTGCGCAGACCCGTGACATTCTCCGCGGCAGCGGCGCCATTAACGCCCCGCCGACTTTTCTCCCTTCGGAGACTTCGGCGGGGGCGGGGGCGGGATTCACGGCGGCCAACGGCCATTCTCCGACCCGGCGGGGGGTCGGAGAATGACGCCCCACGCCAGCCCCCGGCGATTCTCCGACCCGGTGGGGGGTTTGGAGAATCGCGCCCCATGTGTTTGAGCCGGGGGGATGGATAGTGTATACAGGAGGCGGAGGGAAGTGGGGTTGGTCAATGTGAGGGATCTGTATTTGGAGGAAGGGTTCGCCAGAATGGAGGAGCTAAGGGAGAAGGTAGAGCTGCCGAGGGGGAGTGAGTTCAGGGGCGAAATTCTCCGTTATCGGCGCAAAAGCCGCAAATCGGCGCCAAAAACGGCGCAAATCCGACTTTCATCACGCCGCCCAAAACGTCGCAAAGTCTCCGGGCCGGAATGGGCTAGCAGCGACGTGACGAGATCCGCGCTTGCTCACGTGCTTCACGCCGTGTGCTGTCATACACGCCGCACGGCGTGACGGCTCATCAGGACCCGCTGCTCCCCCCACCCGACTGGAACACCCGACCGGAACACCCGACTGGATGGCTGGCCGTCGCTCAGCCCCGAGGTTCGAGTCACGCGATGTCGAGGCGCTCCTGGACGCAATGGAGCAGAGGAGGGAGGCCCTGTATCCCGGACACGGCCGCAGAGTTGCCCCACGCCACAGCCGGCGTCTGTGGAGTGAAGTGGCAGAGGCCGTCACCGCTGTGGCCCTGACACCACGGACAGGCACCCAGTGCCACAAGAAGGTGAGCGACTTCGTCAGAGCAGGCAGGGTGAGCCTCCCCATATCCTCCATATCCCCCCTTCCCATATCCCCCTCCCCCATATCCCCCCTCCCCCATATCCCCCCTCCCCATATCCCCCCCTTCCCCATATCCCCCATAGCCCCCCTCCCCATATCCCCCAAATCCCCCCTCCCCCATATCCCACTCCCCATATCCCCCATATCCCCCCTCCCCCATATCCCCCATATCCCCCCTCCCCCATATCCCCCTCCCCATATCCCCCATATCCCCCCTCCCCCTTATCCCCCCTCCCCCATATCCCCCTCCCCATATCCCCCATATCCCCCCTCCCCCATATCCCCCCTCCCCATATCCCCCCTCCCCATATCCCCCATATACCCCCTCCCCCATATCCCCCATATACCCCCTCCCCCATATCCCCCCTCGCCCATATCCCCCATATCCCCGCTCCCCCATATACCCCCTCCCCATATCTCCCTCCCCCATATCCCCCCCATATCCCACTCCCCCATATCCCCCATATCCCCCTCCCCATATCCCCCTCCCCCATATCACCATTTTCCCCTCCCCCATATTCCCCCTCCCCATATCCCCCTTCCCCATATCCCCCTTATCCCCCATCCCCATATCCCCCTCCCCCATATCCCCCCTCCCCATATCCCCCCTCCCCATATCCCCCATATCCACCATATCCCCCTCCCCATATCCCCCCTCCCCCATATCCCCATATCCCCCCTCCCCCATATCCACCTTCCCCCATTTCCCCAAGTGAATCCAGCCCTAACCTTAACCTCTGCAATACACGCGCAACCAATGGCGTGCATTCATATACCTGTCTAACACTGTTGCCTTTTACCCCTGCCACCCCCCCCCCCCCCCAAGGAGAAACGCGCACACAACACCAGGGAGCATGTGAGGACTGGTGGAGGCCCTGCTGATGAGAGGCCACTGACCGTACACGAGGAAAGGGCCCTGGAACTGGCTGGCGGACCTGAGGACCGGGAGGGAGGTTGCTGATGCAGAGGTCGGGGGCATACTAGCAAGTGAGCCACCGACAGCCCGTCCCCATATCCCCCCTCCCCTATATCCCCCTCCCCCATATCACCTGGTCACTGCCTGCGTGTCTAACCATGCATGCTTCATTGTGTATCGCAGGAGCAAACGTCGAGGCACCCATCCCCGCAGATGCAGACCGCCTGCAGGATGCCCCTCGGAGGCCACGGGAGACGGAGAGACCCGGACCCTCCGGCATGCGACGCCCGCAGGATGCCCCTCGGAGGCCACGGGAGACGGAGAGACCCGGACCCTCCGGCATGCGACGCCCGCAGGATGCCCCTCGGAGACCACGGGAGACGGAGAGACCCGGATCCTGCGGCATGCGACGCCCGCAGGATGCCCCTCGGAGGCCACGGGAGATGGAGAGACCCGGACCCTCCGGCATGCGACGCCCGCAGGATGCCCCTCGGAGACCACGGGAGACGGAGAGACCCGGATCCTGCGGCATGCGACGCCCGCAGGATGCCCCTCGGAGGCCACGGGAGACGGAGAGACCCGGACCCTCTGCCATGCGACGACTGCAGGATGTCCCTTGGAGACCACTGGAGACGGAGAGACCTGGAGCACAGGGAGACGACGCCCCCGTCTCGTGTGGGTGCGATGAGGCAGGCGTGTGCCACCCAGCGACGAGAGGGGCAGCCACAGGCCCCCGTCACAGCCGCGCCAGGACACCACTCCCCAGGACACCACTACCCAGGACACCACTACCCAGGACACCACTACCCAGGACACCACTACCCGGGACACCCCTACCCGGGACACCCCTACCCGGGCCACCCCTACCCGGGCCACCCCTACCCGGGACAGCATTACCCAGGACACCACTACCCAGGACACCACTACACAGGACACCACTACCCAGGACACCCCTACCCGGGACACCACTACCCAGGACACCACTACCCAGGACACCACTACCCAGGACACCACTACCCAGGACACCCCTACCCGGGACAGCACTACCCAGGAAGACGAAATACCGGACAGTGACTCAGAGTGGATGGGTGGAGACGAACCCCCACCCCAAAGTGCCATGGACTCAGAGTGGGACGAAGAGCACGACACAACGCCACTGCTGTCACCAACACCCTCCACCATCGCAGAAACACTCACCTCGGTTGGGCACTTTAGTGATGAGGAGTCTGGTACACTCACTGGTGCGCACAACACAGCCGTCCCGGTACAGCAGGTGGAGGTAGGAGCAGCAGAGGTCAGCGGGCGCTCATGGCATCCCTGCGCATGCGCAGTGGAGGGAGTCTCTTCCGCCTCTGCCATGGTGGAGATCGGTGGGCCCCAATCGCGGGACAGGCATTCTAGCAATCGGGACTTAGGCCCATCCGGGCCGGAGAATCGCCGGGGGGGTCCCGCCAACCGGCGCGGCTCGATTCCCACCCCCGCCGAATATCCGGTGCCGGAGAATTCGGCAACCGGTGGGGACGGGATTCACGCCAGCCCCCGGCGATTCTCCGACCCGGTGGGGGGTTTGGAGAATCGCACCCCATGAGTTTGAGCCGGGGGGATGGATAGTGTATACAGGAGGCGGAGGGAAGTGGGGTTGGTCAATGTGAGGGATCTGTATTTGGAGGAAGGGTTCGCCAGAATGGAGGAGCTAAGGGAGAAGGTAGAGCTGCCGAGGGGGAGTGAGTTCACGGGCAAAATTCTCCGTTATCGGTGCAAGGTCCGCCGATCGGCGGCAGAAACGGCGCAGATCCGACTTTCATCACGCCGCCCAAAACGTCGCAAAGTCTCCGGCCCGGAATGGGCTAGCAGCGACGTGACGGGATCTGCGCTTGCTCACGTGCTTCACGCCGTGCGCTGTCATACACGCCGCACGGCGTGACGGCTCATCAGGACGTGCTGCTCCCCCCCACCCGACCGGAACACCCGACCGCAACACCCGACTGGATGGCTGGCCGCCGCTCAGCCCCGAGGTTCCAGTCTCGTGACATTGAGGCGCTCCTGGACGCAATGGAGCAGAGGAGGGAGGCCCTGTATCACGGACACGGCTGCAGAGTTGCCCCACGCCACAGCCGGCGTCTGTGGAGGGCGGTGGCAGAGGCCGTCACCGCTGCGGCCCTGACACCACGGACAGGCACCCAGTGCCACAAGAAGGTGAACAACCTCGTCAGAGCAGGCAGGGTGAGCTTCCCCCATATCCTCCTTCCCCCATATCCCCCCCTTCCCCATATCCCCCATATCCCCCCTCCCCCATATCCCCCTCCCCCATATCCCCCCTCCCCCGTATCCCCCATATCCCCCTCCCCCATATCCCCCATATCCCCCTACCCCATATCCCCCTCCCCCATATCCCCCATATCCCCCCTCCCGCATATCCCCCATATCCCCCCTCCCCCATATCCCCCTACCCCATATCCCCCATATCCCCCTCCCCCATATCCCCCATATCCCCCCTCCCCATATCCCCCCTCCCCCATATCCCCCTCCCCCATATCTCCCATATCCCCCCTCTCCCATATCCCCCTCCCCATATCCCCATTTCCCCCTCCCCCATAGCCCCCTCCCCATATCCCCCCTCCCCCATATCCCCCATATCCCCCCTCCCACATATCCCCCTCCCCATATCCCCCATATCCCCCATATCCCCCCTCCCCCATATCCCCCCTCCCCCATATCCGCCTTCCCCCATTTCCCCAAGTGAATCCAGCCCTAACCTTAACCTCTGCAATACACGCGCAACCAATGGCGTGCATTCATATACCTGTCTAACACTGTTGCCTTTTACCCCTGCCCCCCCCCCACCCCCCCAGGAGAAATGCGCGCACAACACCAGGGAGCATGTGAGGACTGGAGGAGGCCCCGCTGATGAGAGGCCACTGACCGAACACGAGGAAAGGGCCCTGGAACTGGCTGGCGGACCTGAGGACCGGGAGGTTGCTGATGCAGAGGTCGGGGGCGTACTAGCAAGTGAGCCACCGACAGCCCGTCCCCATATCCCCCCTCCCCTATATCCCCCTCCCCCATATCACCTGATCACTGCCTGCATGTCTAACCATGCATGCTTCATTGTGTATCGCAGGAGCAAACGTCGAGGCACCCATCCCCGCAGATGCAGACCGCCCGCAGGATGCCCCTCGGAGGCCACGGGAGACGGACAGACTCGAACCCTCCGGCATGCGACGCCCGCAGGATGCCCCTCGGAGGCCACGGGAGACGGAGAGACCCGGATCCTCCGGCATGCGACGCCCGCAGGATGCCCCTCGGAGGCCACGGGAGACGGAGAGACCCGGACCCTCCGGCATGCGACAACTGCAGGATGTCCCTTGGAGACCACTGGAGACGGAGAGACCTGGAGCACAGGGAGACGACGCCCCCGTCTCGTGCGGGTGCGACGACGCAGGCGTGTGCCACCCAGCGACGAGAGGTGCAGCCACAGGCCCCCGTCACAGCCGAGCCAGGACACCACTCCCCAGGACACCACTACCCAGGACACCCCTACCCGGGACAGCATTACCCAGGAAAACGAAATACCGGACAGTGACATAGAGTGGATGGGTGGAGACGAACCCCCACCCCAAAGTGCCATGGACTCAGAGTCGGACGAAGAGCACGACACAACGTCACTGCTGTCACCAACACCCTCCACCATCGCAGAAACACTCACCTCGGTTGGGCACTTTAGTGATGAGGCGTCTGGTACACTCACTGGTGCGCACAACACAGCCGTCCCAGTACAGCAGGTGGAGGTAGGAGCAGCAGAGGGGCCGGGCGGTCGGAGGGCAGCCCAGCCCAAGCGAACATCTGCCGCCCAGATGGATCCCGGGTTCCTGGAGTTACCACACCCGCCCATAGAGCCGATGCAACCACCGAACCGGAGACGAGCGAAGAGGGTGACGGCCGGCTTGCGGCGGCTGCGGTCGCAGGTGGAGGAGTCCACCCGCGTCCAGGAGCTGGGAGTGGTGCCGGTCATGCGTGCCACCCAGGCCGACACCGCACGGGTGGCGTCCGCGGTGGAGGCAATGGGTGCGACGGTGTCAGACATGGGGAACGGTTTGCGAGGCCTGGGGCTTTCTGTGCAGGCGGCGTCTGTGGCCCAGGACATGGCTGCCCTCTCACAGGAGGCCATGAGCCAGTGCCAGCGCCAGATGGCAGGGACGCTCAACGCCATGGCCCAGTCTCAGCAGTCCATAGCCCAGTCTCTGCAGGCCATGGCCCAGTCTCAGCAGGCCATGGCCCAGTCTCAGCAGGCCATAGCCCAGTCTCAGCAGGCCATGGCCCAGTCTCAGCAGGCCATAGCCCAGTCTCAGCAGGCCATGGCCCAGTCTCAGCAGGCCATCGCTGAGGGCATCGGCGCGATTGGCCATGTGCGAGCCGGCGTCGCACAGTCACAGTCAGGGTTTGCCAATCACCTGAGCTCCATGGCTGCAAACATGCAGACCCCTGTCGATACCAGCACGGGCCTCCAGGACTGGCAGCGCCAGATGTCGGGGGGGCGTCGGATGGCCAGTCCGTTCGCATCCCCCACCCATGTAGAGGCCTGGGGGCCATCGGGCACCCCGAGGGAGGAGGAGGTGCTGTGGTCCGTCCCGGGTCCCCCTGTAGGGGAGGTCCCGGAACACCGCGACACCTCGGACTCCCCCCCTTCCGTCCCAGGTGCATCGGGTGGGCAACGGGCAGGACAGGCTGGCAGCTCGCCATCCCAGTCACCCGGGCCGCAGCCTGGCTCATCTAGGCCAGGACGCCCCAAGAAACGGCCGCCAAAGATATCCCGTGTCAGAGGGCAGGAATCACAGGAGTCCACCTCCAGTTCTGCTGTGCCATCTGGGGAACCACGTAGACGTAGTCAAAGGGCCCGTAAGGCCAAACAATTAGACACTGAGTAAGTTGGCACGGGTGCAGGGCACAGATGAATTTTAGGGGCTAGGGCACGTGCATGAACTCCTGTGGTTATTAAAGTCAATGTTACACCTGCAGAAGCTGCCTTTGTGCTCTGTCCAAAGCGTGCGGGGGTGTCATGGACGTTGAGCGCAAGTGTGTGTGTGTGAGGGGTGGTCTTACCTCAGCCCCAGGTGAGTCTGCCCCCTTCCCCCTGGGCCGCCATCAACATCCCCCCGAGCAGAGGACGGGACCGTGCGCTGCAGTGTCACAGCCACATGCATGGATGGTCCGGGTGGATGGTGGTACTGTGGCCATGGGTCAGACATAGTCCAATGATGTGGAGCCAGGAGCTCATCGCAGGGCGGGTTGTCATCATCCTCCATGGCTTGCGATAGACACGCGTCCACCGGCAACTGTGTGAGCCCGGCCCGTTGTGCCGCAGGTGGATCGGCAATGGGGGGGGGGGGGTGGGTGGGGTTGGGGAGGGGGGTGAGGGTGCTGGGTGGGTGGATGGGTGGGGGGCGTGGGCGGTCGGCTGTTGCCATGGTGTGCGGTCTGTGGCCATACTACCCGATTCCCACGCCCATCTAGTCAGTGAAGCGGGCGTCTATCAGCCTGTCCCGTGCCCGCTGGCCCAGCGAGTAACGGTGGACAGCCACCCGCCTGTGTCTAGCCCGTCTGCCCTAACCATGGCCCCCATCCCCCTCATATGGGAAGGACTGCGCCTCTTCCTGCTGCTCCTCCACTCTGCCCTCCTCTGCCTGCGGCACATCGCCCCTCTGCTGGGCCATATTGTGCAGGACGCAGCACACCACAATGATGCGGCCGACCCTATCTGACCGATACTGGAGGGCACCTGAAACGCATCTTCAGCACGCCAAAGCACCTCTCTATCACTCCCCTTGTCGCTACATGGGCATCATTGTAGCGGTTCTCCGCCTCATTGCGTGGCCTCCGTACAGGCGTCATCAGCCACGATCGCAATGGGTTGCCCCTGTCGCCCAGCAACCAGCCCCTCAGCCGGGGATGGCGTCCCTCGTACATGGCGGTGATGGATGACCGCGACAACACGTATGAGTCGTGTACACTGCCCGGGTAACGGGCGCAGACGTGCAGGATCATGATGCGGTGGTCGCAGACCACCTGTATGTTCATCAAATAGGTCCCCTTCCTATTGGTGAACACGGCCCTGTTATCTGCAGGTGGCCGCACGGCGACGTGCATCCCATCAATCGCGCCCTGGACCATGGGGAACCCGGCCACGGCAGAGAAGCCCACGGCCCGGGCATCTTGGCTGTCCCGGTCCACAGGGAAGCGGATGTAGTGGTGCGCCATAGCATATAGGGCGTCTGTCACTGCCTGGATGCACCGGTGCACCGATGTCTGCGATATGCCGGACAGGTCCCCACTCGGTGCCTGGAATGACCCCGTTGCATAAAAGCTCAGGGCCACCGTAACCTTGACGGACACGGGGAGAGGGTGTCCCCCGCCAGTGCCACGCGGTGACAGGTGTGCCAGCAGGTGGCAGATGTGTGCCACGGTTTCCCGCCTCATCCGGAGTCTCCTCCTGCATTCCCGGTCCGTGAGGTCCTGGTATGACTGCCGGGGCCGGTACACACGGGGCGCCCTCGGGTGCCTCCGTTGCCATGGGGCCGCGACGTCCTCCTCCCCCTCCTCGTCCTGTCGGTCAGGTGTCCCTCCAGCCTGGGCGGCTGCCGCCTGCCCCTCTGCGGCAGGCTGCGCCACCTCTCTGGCATGCTCCTCCTCCTCCTCCTCCTCCTCATCCAGGGCAACATAGACATCAGCGGCTGCCGCCACGGCGGCCAACATCGCTGGCTGATCGGAAAACATGACGGCCTGGTGGGGGGTGGCGGGGGGTGGGGGGGGGGGGGGGCGGAGACGGGGGGGGGGGAAACGACGACATGTCATCATTGCCCATATCCCCTCCTCCCCCCACCAGGTGGACTGGACCGCATGTGTCCAACTGTTGGAGGCTGGCACCTGGCCAGGTGGACCAACTAACTCACTTGCCCTCGCACCCCCCCTCCCCAGCACGGACGCCCCCATCCTGCTCCCCGGCACGGACCCCATCCTCCTCCCCGGCACGGACCCCATCCTCCTCCCCGGCACGGACCCCATCCTCCTCCCCCGCACGGACCCCCCCACCCCTTCTCCCCGGCACGGACCCCCCCATCCCCCCTCCCCGGCACAGACCTCCCCATCCCCCCTCCCTGGCACAGACCCCCCCATCCTCCTCCCCGGCACGGACCCCCCCATCCTCCTCCCCGGCACAGACCTCCCCATCCCCCCTCCCTGGCACGGACCACCCCATCCTCCTCCCCGGCACGGACCCCCCCATCCTCCTCCCCGGCACGGACCCCCCCATCCCCCCTCCCCGGCACGGACCCCCCCATCCCCCCTCCCCGGCACGGACCCCCCCATCCCCCCTCCCCGGCTCGGACCCCCCCATCCCCCCTCCCCGGCACTCATCCTCCCGTCCCCGGCACTCAACCCCCCTCCCGGCATGGCCCCGGAGTCCAGCCCACTCTAACCCCCCCCCGCCGCGCACACACACTCAAAACCCTACACACACCTCTCCTCACACATTCAGACTGCGGCCACGCCATCGCCTGTCCAGCGGCCAACCCCCCAGGCCGTCACCCACCTCCACGCTGGTCGGCGTAAACCTTGAGCACAGGTTGACGCCGATTAAAAGGAGGTTTGATTTACGGACCCCCCCCCGTCATCACGTCGACAGGACTTCGGCCCATCCGGACGGGAGAATATCGGCAGGCCCAAAATCGATTGCCTTGCGCCCACCCGTGCCATTCTCCGAGGTCTGTGGCGCCATTGACGCCCCACCGACTTTTCTCCCTTCGGAGACTTCGGTGGGCGGCGGGGGAGGAATTCACGGCGGCCAACGGCCATTCTCCGACCCGCTGGGGGGGTCGGAAAATCTCGCCCCAGGTATCTGCAGGTTAGCGACTTTGCGCAAAAGATCTGGAGGGGGTTCCCTAGATTGCCGGGATACACCCTGCTGGAGCGACTGCTGCTTCCGGATGTGGAAGGGGAGGGAAGAATTGGGGATATATACAAGTGGCTGGGGGAGCAGGGAGGCGAGCGGGTGGTGAAGATCAAGGAGAAATGGGAAGCGGAGTTGGGAATGGAGATCAATTGGGGAGTATGGAGTGAGGCACTGCGTAGGATAAACGGGGCCTTCTCATGTGCAAGGATGAGCCTGATACAGTTTAAGGTGGTGCACAGGGTGCATATGACCTGGGCGAGAATGGGTGGGTTCTTTCAGTGGGTAGCAGATGTATGTGAGAGGTGTGTGTGAGGGCCAACGAATCACGCGCACGTGTTTTGGGGTAGTGAAAAATTGGGAAGTTTCTGGGCTAGAGTGTTCGCGGTCTTTGCCAGGATAGTAGAGGAGGAGGTGGACCCCTGACCCTTTGTTGGCGATATTTGGGGTTTCAGGGAAGCCGGAGCTCATGGAGAGGAGGAAGGTCGATGTCGTGGCCTTCGCCTCTCTGATTGCACAGCGGTGAATTTTGCTGGAGTGGAGTTTGGCATCGCCACCGGGGGTAGCGGCTTGGTTGGTGACCTGTACGACTTCCTGTGATTAGAGAAGATAAAGTATGAGTTAAGAGGCTCTTCAGGAGGGTTTGAGTAAAGGTGAGGGATGTTTGTGACCGTGTTTGAGAGGCTGTTTGTCACGGGGGAGGGTGGGTGTAAAAGGGGAAAAATCTGTACAGACTGTATAGTTGATTGTTGGGAAGAATGTTTCCCGGGGTGTTTGTTCACTGTAACCTGTTTTGATACATGTTTGTAATAAAATACATTTTTTTTTTTTAAATCAAGGGCTCAGCTCAATCAGCAGCCCACCAGGTGCTGGTATTCCTCAGAAGTGCTGCCCCACAGCTGAGGAAGCAGGGGATCAGCAGAGCTCACCCCAACCAGGGGACACCTGCATCACAACCTTTGGAACCCTCCTTAGTTCCCTGCCCCTTTCAGGGTAGAGGACTCACCAGTGACCCCCATCCCTCCGGATCACCAGCTGTGTCCTCCTGGTGAAATTACCCCTGCCATCACCTCCCAGGCGCTGTTCAGGGGGGCAGGCTTGAATCTGTGGCCTACGACGAAGAAGGGAAGAGCACGTCCCTCCACTCCTCACTTGCTTGGAGCTGTGTGTCCACATCGGACTCCAGATCTCAGGGGGCAGGTCTTCTCTGAGCCATCTTGGTGGCTGCAGTGAGTATGTGCTAAGTGGAGCGCTTAAAAACAGCTCCAGCTGTCCAGCCTCAGTGGTTAGAATGGGCCGGGAATTGCACGGAATTCGTGTCAGCAGAGCACTGGTCCATTAGCATGTCCTGAATTGATCCACAAACAGCGTCCCCAATAGGAACATGAATCTCACACAATTCAGTCCCGACGTCAACACTTAGGATGAAATTTACCGTCGCCTGCTGCTGGTAGCAGGGTTCCCGATGTGGTGGAGAATTGGTCATTGGGGGAAAAAATGGGATCTCTGCCCTGCAATGCTCCGGCCCCCTGTTGGCAGTGGCATCTGGGTTTGCGCCCGCGCGCCAGTGGGAGGATACAAATGGGTCTTGATGACCTAAATACTCCACTTAGCAGGCCGGGCACTATATTATCCAGGCCTGCCTGATTCCCTGGCCCTCTGGGCTGGGAATCACATGGGCAAGAATTACTACTCGTATTTCCCAACGTGGCCCTGACGTGGTGGACCTTGTGGTGAGCCAAGGGAGTAACTCCTTAAGGGAGTTGCCCCCAAAGACCATCCAAGAGCCACCTCTTCCCACAATGCCAGACCTGTGCACCCCATCCCCATAAGACCTCACCCCACAACGGCCTGTCCCAGAGACACCCTAAATAAAGAGACACCCCAGAGATCCCCTAAAGAGGAGGACCTCCTAAATAGCAGACCTCTCACAGACCACCCAGAAATGAGACCCTTGTCAGGAAGCCCCCCACAGAAATGAGACTCTTGTCAAGAAGCTCCCCAGAAAAGAGATCCCTGCCTAGAACTAGACAGCAGTCCAGACAGAGACAGTGAAAAAAAAATCACTGTTGTAACATTCACCTGTAGGCTCAGATGGAGGAAGCACTTTGAAAGAGAAAACAGTGATGTGTTTAAACCCCTCAGACCTTTGAGCAGCAAACCATTCACTCATTTCCCTTAGTGAGCTGTGATTGACAGCTTCCACACACATAGCTGTGAGCCTTGCTTCATTCATCTTCCTTCATGACTCAGTAACTCTGAAGTGCTCTGACCATGATGTTTACAAACATCAACCACTTCAAAGAGAGTTAAGTGCTGTGAATTTCCAGCTGGGCACTTCAAAACAACACAGACATAAAGGGGGTGATTGTAATGTACTTACCAATGTTTTTTCTCAGATGCTTCACCACGGATCTACTTCCAGGATTTCAGTCTCTCCTTTCATTATTCATCTGCCTTGAATTGCCATGTGCATCTCTCAGGTATCCAGCAATGCCAACAGAACACTCTTTCTTACTTCATAGGCTGCCCCAAGATATCACCAACGTTAGGATTACTTCAGATGTCTGGCTTCTTGCTAGCCGACTTCATCAGGTCTGCACCTTTCAGCTCTGTCTTTAACTGGGACCCTCTCACTCAGCTCCTTTCTTTAACTTCAATGAACTTGTTCAATTTTCAGTTCCTTTACCCCTTTGATTCTAGTAATCTTTGGACTTCTTTCCTCAATCCCTGGTTTCTTGAATTATCTGTTCTGGGACTTCTGGGACTTGCTTTCTCCTATTACACAGATGGCTGCTTTCTCTTTCCAAGAATTGACACGTGGTACTTCCTCCATCTGAGCCAGAAAGTGTATGCCCAGGTTACAACAGTGATTTTTTCACTGCTCTCTAAATTCCAGACAGGATTCTCTTTTTTGGGGAATTTCCAGAAATCTGTGGGGACCGGCCTCGCCACATTGCTTATTGGGCACAATGCAATCGGTAGATCTCGCACATGGTCTTTCATAAGGATCGGGGCGTTAAACCTCCCTTTCTCTGTAACCTCCTCCAGCCCCACAACTCGCTCAGGTTAGTCAGCTCTCCCAATTCTAGCCTCTTGTGCATTCTGGTTTTGATTGCCCCACCGTTGGTGGCTGTGCCTTCAGCTGCCTTGGTCCTAAGCGATGGAATTCTCTCCCTCATCTCTCCTCTCCTCTCATTCCTCCTTGAAAATCCATCCCATGCAACACCTTTGTCATGTGAGAGTACCTTTAAGAAATGGGTGTTTATAAATGGGTGCATATACAAATATCTGTAGTGAGAGTACCTTTAAGAAATGGGTGTTTATTACTGCAGTGATGTCAGAGAGTGGGTGGAGCTGGGCGGTCTGTCAGCGTTTTACTTTCGTTTTAGGCTGTTTGCTGCAGGGTGTGTTTTAGTTTCGTTTTCAGAGCTGGATAGCTGCAGTCACAGCCAGAAGGGGTATTAGTCTCTCTCTCTCTGTAATTTAAAAACTGTAAATCGATCCTTTGGTGATTTAAAACTAATAGTCTCAGTAGTGACTTTAACTTGATGTGCTTCTGTTAAAAGTTCTTTTTTAAGTCTTATGGATGTTAAAAGGACAGCCTAAGGATTACTTAGAGTTGTATTCTTTGGGGATTGTATTTGTATTGATGGTTGATAAGATGTTCACTATATGTTTTAAAAAGGTTAACTTGAGTTCATAGAATAAACATTGTTTTGCTTTAAAAAATACTTTTCCATTTCTGCTGTACCACACCTGTAGAGTGGGCCGTGTGCTCCCCATACCACAATGTATTAAAAGTTGTGGGTCAGGTGAACGCCATGATACACTTTGGGGTTCTCTAAACCCTGGCCCATAACACCTTAAACATTCACTCCCTCCACTAGCTACGCACAGTGGCAGCAGTGTGTGCACCATCTACAAGATGCACTGCAGCAACTCACCAAGGCTCTCTCGACATCAAACCAATAATCTCTAGATGGGCTGGGCAGCACACACCCATGGGAACACCACCGAATTCCCCACCAAGCCACTCAACACCTTGACTTGAAATATATTCCATTCCTCCACTGTCGCTATGTCAAAATCCTGAAACTCTCTCCCTAACAGCAATGTGAGTGTACCTACACGTCACGGACTGCAGTGGGTTAAAAAGGTAGCTCACCATCACCCTTTTGAGGGCAAATAAGGATGGGCAATAAATGCTGGCCGAGCCAGTGACACCCACATCCTATGAGAGAATTAAAAGAAGGTTCTTAAAAATGATTTCTGACCAACCTTTCGTCATAGCCTAACAACTCCTTATATGGTTCAGGAATAAATTTTATTTGATAAAGCTTCTGTGACGCGCCTGGGGACATTTTGCTTCATTGAAAGTGTTATTTAAATGCAAGTTATTGCAGTGGTATCAAGTAATGTAATATTCTTCTCCTATGTGCCACTAAACTCTGGGCAGGTATCACTTTAATGTTATATTATGCTTGCTCTGCATTCTTGAAGTCACTGACATACTTGTCATGATATTCAAACACACACATCATGATGGACACACTAACAGGCAAATCAGAGTACACAACACCACAACCAATCACAGACAAGAACACCAACCACATAAAAAGCACGAGCACGACACCTGGTGGTCAGTAGGTCTGGGGAGAAGGGAACAAGAAAG
The DNA here is from genome assembly GCF_047496885.1 of Scyliorhinus torazame. Classification (NCBI taxonomy): domain Eukaryota; kingdom Metazoa; phylum Chordata; class Chondrichthyes; order Carcharhiniformes; family Scyliorhinidae; genus Scyliorhinus; species Scyliorhinus torazame. The sequence continues at coordinate 138,805,934 of NC_092707.1, forward strand.
AGCTGTTGAAACACCACAAGCAGGGAGCCCCCCACGTGCAGAGTGCAAAGACCAAGTTGTAAATAGTGAGTTTAAATAAAGAAGCGTTGTACCATATGCAACTGTGTTGGCTCATCTGTGTGTCAGAACACCCAACACCACATGGTACAGGAGTGGATCGATACCTGCCTACTAACCTGCCATTCTGGACATGGACCACACCGGCAAACCGCAGCCGATGCAAGTCACGGGGAACCTAGGCACCAACTGGAAGCTCTACAAGCAGCGATTTGACCTGTACATCCGTGCCACCGAAAAACAGAATGCCTCGGATGATTCGAAGATTGCAATGCTCCTCTTCTACGCAGGCCCCCACCCAAACGATGTCTTTAATTCACTGGTGTTCGAAGAAGGCGAAAACCAGGCCAAATATGACACGGTCATCCTCAAACTGGACCAGCACTTTCAAGTTGAAGTAAACGAAAGTTTTGAAAGATACATCTTTCAGCAACGCCTGCAAGGTAAGGAGGAGCTTTTTCAACCCTTTTTGACGCACCTCCGGATTCTAGCGCAGTCCTGCGGTTACGGCACCACTACAGAGTCCATGATCAGGGACCAGATTGTTTTTGGCGTTGCCTCTAGTGGCCTACGCCAGCAGCTTCTTAAAATAAAGAGCCTCACCTTAGCGTCTGCTGTGGAAGCCTGTGTCCTCCATGAAAATGCTACCTGCCGTTTTGCCCGATTTCAGGCGTCCGAGTTGGCACGGAGGGGGTCCCCAGCCGTCGAATCGGCAAGCCAGGCCGCCCACGACGTCGAACGCATCCAGGCCGTCGATTTCTTCCCGCCCCACGGCCCGGACGACAGCGGCCGCTTCCCGCGCTTTTCGCGGTCTCCCGCGCAGGTGCGCGCCAAAAATAACGGCCACAACGAGGGACGCACTGCGCAGGCGCGTCCACCGCAAGATCGCACTGCGCATGCGCAGTGGCGCAACGAACGCCGTGACGTCATGACGTGCAGCAATTGTGGAGGTCTACACTTAAAAGGGCAATGTCCTGCAACAAACCGACAGTGCAACAGATGTGCCATGATGGGCCACTACGCAGCCCGCTGTCGTGCGGCTCAACCCATAGATCCGGCGCATCCTCGACAACCTCGCGCACGAGTCAGGACCGTCCAGCCCACGCATCAAGACTTCCAGTTAAGTGATGCAGATGACCAGGATGCCTTCCGAGTTGCCGTCATTGATGTCAACAAGGTCAATGCCATCAATCCAGCCGATGAGTGGTGTGCCACCCTGACGGTCAACCGATCGCGCGTCGCCTTCCGTCTGGACACCGGCGCATCCGCCAACCTGATTGCTTACTCTGCAGTCCAGGCCATGAAGGTCAAACCACCCATCACACCATCCCGGCTTAAGATGGTTGACTATAACGGGAACGTTATCCCGTCCATAGGATCTTGCCAGCTACAGGTGACTCACAAGAGGTACACGGCCACACTCCCCTTCGAAGTTGTGGGCTCATCAAAGGACTCGTTACTGGGCGCACAAGCGTGTAAGGTCCTTCACCTGGTACAGTGCATTATGTCTCTCTCTCCAGATGAGATATCCGACTTCCCGGATGCTGAGTTCCACGCGAATCTCCATTCCCTCCTCGCTCACAACCAGGAGGTTTTTGAAGGCATGGGGACATTGCCACACACGTACAAGATTCGACTCAGACCGGACGCCATCCCTGTCGTTCACGCACCTTGCAGGGTTCCTGCGCCTCTCAAAGACCGCCTCAAGGCACAACTGCAGATTCTTCAGGACCAAGGGGTCCTATCCAAGGTCACGGAGCCCACGCCATGGGTCAGCTCCATGGTCTGTGTAAAGAAGCCCTCGGGCGAGCTCCGTATATGTATAGATCCAAAAGATCTGAACAACATCATGCGGGAACACTATCCCATCCCGAAACGAGAAGACCTCACCAGCGAGATGGCGCGAGCCAACATATTCACTAAATTGGATGCGTCCAAAGGATTCTGGCAGATCCAACTGGACCCGGCCAGCCGAAGACTATGCACATTCAACACCCCTTTTGGCAGATTCTGCTACAACCGGATGCCATTCGGCATCATTTCGGCATCTGAAGTATTCCACCGCATTATGGAGCAGATGATGGAAGGCATCGAAGGGGTACGTGTATATGTGGACGATATCATCATTTGGTCCACCACTCCGCAGGAACACATGCATCGTCTTCGACGTGTCTTTACCCGCATACGGCAAAATGGCCTGCGTCTCAACCGTGCAAAGTGTGCTTTCGGCCAGACGGAGCTGAAATTCCTCGGGGACCACATCTCAAGGTCCGGGGTCCGTCCCGATGCAGACAAGGTTAGCGCCATCACAGCCATGCCACGACCGGCTGACAAGAAGGCTGTCTTAAGATTCCTGGGCATGGTCAACTTCCTTGGAAAGTTCATTCCCAACCTGGCTTCTCATACAACAAACATGCGCCATCTCGTAAAAAAATCGACGGAATTCAACTGGCACCAATCGCATCAGCGGGAATGGGAGGAGCTCAAGCACAAACTGGTCACGGCACCAGTGCTGGCCTTCTTTGACACGACTCGCCCTACAAAGATCTCAACAGACGCCAGCCAATCTGGTATTGGAGCGGTACTCCTGCAAAAAGACAGCACGTCATCATGGGCCCCGGTTGCGTATGCCTCACGAGCCATGACCCCTACCGAACAGCGCTACGCGCAAATCGAAAAAGAATGCCTGGGCTTGTTAACTGGACTGGACAAGTTCCACGACTATGTGTATGGCCTGCCACGATTCACGGTCGAAACTGACCACCGCCCCCTGGTCAACATCATTAACAAAGACCTGAACGACATGACTCCTCGCCTCCAGCGCATCTTACTCAAACTCAGGAGGTACGATTTTGAACTGATCTACACTCCGGGGAAGGAACTCATCGTGGCGGACACTCTTTCCCGAGCAGTGAGCACACCACCAGATGCAGAGGGGTTCGTGCGTCAAATTGAGGCACACGTGACTCTGACATCAGCAAATATGCCAGCTGATGATCCTAGTCTGGCCCACATACGCGCAGAGACGGCGACTGACCCTCTGCTGCAGCGAGTGATGCGCCACATGACGGAAGGGTAGCTAAAAGGGCAGTGCCCCCAGTTTTATAATGTGCGAGATGATCTCACCAATATAGACGGGGTCCTTATGAAATCGCATAGGATCGTTATTCCACACAGTGTGCGCCAGATGATTCTTCGTCAACTACACGAAGGCCACTTGGGCGTCGAAAAATGCAGACGAAGGGCCCGGGAGGCGGTATATTGGCCGGGTATTAATGAAGACATAGCCAACATGGTGCTCAACTGCACAACCTGTCAGAGGTTTCAGCCGGCGCAACCTCCGGAAACACTTCTACCACACGAGATGGTGACGTCCCCCTGGGCGAAGGTGGGTGTGGACCTATTTCACGCGCTCGGCAGAGATCACATTGTTATTATAGACTACTTCTCAAACTACCCGGAAGTCATGCCTCTCCATGATCTGACGTCGTCCGCAGTCATTGGGGCCTGCAAGGAAACGTTTGCTCGCCATGGCATTCCAAGGACTGTCATGTCAGACAATGGACCTTGTTTTGCCAGCCGTGAATGGTCGTCCTTTGCCGCAGCATATGGTTTCACTCATGTGACATCCAGCCCTCTGCATCCACAATCGAACGGGAAGGCTGAAAAGGGTGTCCACATCGCAAAGCGGCTCCTGTGCAAGGCGGCTGATGCCGGATCGGACTTTAACCTTGCCTTGCTGGCCTATCGATCGGCCCCGTTATCCACGGGCCTCTCGCCAGCGCAGCTACTAATGGGTCGCTCCCTCAGGACGACGGTACCTTCCGTCCTGGCACCGACAACAGACAATGAGGCGGTTCTTCGGAACATGCAACTGCAGCGTGATCGCCAGAAAGGTCGGTACGACACACGAGCGACGGACCTGCCCCCCCTGTCCTCCGGAGACAAAGTACGCGTCCATCAACCGTATGGTGGCTGGTCAGCACCGGCCGAAGTCCTCCGACAAGTGGCTCCCCGCTCGTTCCTGGTTCGCATGCCGGATGGTTCCGTGCGTCGCCGCAATCGGCGCGCCCTTCACCGACTTCCACGCTCACAGCCACACAACACGCCAGATCCTCAACAGGCTTCCGAGGATGACTTTGTGGAGCTGCCGCACATCACGCCCTTTCCATCGCCACCCATGGCCATGCCTGCACAGCAGCCGGTGGTTCTTGATCCACCCTTGAGGCGGTCAACCCGAATTCGTCGCAAACCCATTAGAATGGACTTATAATACAGTTCATATGTTTAATAAGTTGGACAATTTTACATGATAACCTGTTGTTGTTTATCGTTCCAGATGTCGTCTGACTGGACAACTGTTCAAATTTTTTTTTTCTTCTTCTTCTCTCGTTCGCATTTCTGTTATGTTATGGTACAACTGGATTCATGTGACGCACTCGACATCGCCCCATGTACATAGTTCCGTCATAGACACATGCTGCACACGACACACACACACTCTTAGATGCACTCACGTCACGATCATATTTATTACCACGTAGGCACATATCTTTGTAAAAAGGGGGGATGTCATGATATTCAAACACACACATCATGATGGACACACTAACAGGCAAATCAGAGTACACAACACCACAACCAATCACAGACAAGAACACCAACCACATAAAAAGCACGAGCACGACACCTGGAGGTCAGTAGGTCTGGGGAGAAGGGAACAAGAAAGAGCTGTTGAAACACCACAAGCAGGGAGCCCCCCACGTGCAGAGTGCAAAGACCAAGTTGTAAATAGTGAGTTTAAATAAAGAAGCGTTGTACCATATGCAACTGTGTTGGCTCATCTGTGTGTCAGAACACCCAACACCACAATACTGACTGCTGTTACAAAGTGCTGGAGTCTATCATTAGTTTAGCTTCCTTATCTCCATGTTTGTGTGCTAAGATCAGTTACAGGCTCAAGATATTGAGTCTCTCTGTTCACTGGGTAATTCTGTGGCTGGGGGCAGGCTTCTCTCTGGATAGCAAGCAGCTCAATTTATTTCTCTTTTTAAATGCTGATTGAAGTGTCAAAATGATTTGCATATGGGAAAGTGAGACGGGAATAACAGGAATTTGCAAGATTGTTTTAGAGGCAGTTATGTTTGGGTGCAAGGACAAATAGTTAGAGTGGAGCTATGGCAACAGTACAATGGCATACGACACTCAATTCTGGTGTCAAATGAAACATTGGACTTCTAATGTATTGCCAGGCCATTACGTGCTCTCACTATTTGACATTTGAGGAGAAAAACTGTAATGATGCACTTTCACAAGGGAAGCAAGGTGGCTCAGTGGTTAGCACTGCTGCCTCACGGCGCCGAGGTCCCAGGTTCCATCCCGGCTCTGGGTCACTGTCGGTGTGGAGTTTGCACATTCTCCCTGTGTTTGCGTGGGTTTCACCCCCACAACCCAAAGATGTGCAGGGTAGGTGGATTGGCCACACTAAATTGCCTCTTAATTGGAAAAAAATGAATTGGGCACTCTAAATTTTTTTTTTTTAAATGATGCTCTTTCACAGACTTCATCAGACACACAAAAAGTATTTATTAAGAAGAAAAATTGTACAGAGGCCATAAGGCCCTACATGTCTCCTGCTCAAGAGAGGACTCCACTCCCTTGGGCTGATTCCCCTCTCTGCGTCCCAATTGGTCCCCCAAGTCAGGTGACCCTTACTCTTCTGTGTTACCCTTAAAGGGACTATCACCACACATCACCACAAAAAGCAGCCGAAGATTAGCTCTAAAGTTGAGAATCTGATTTATCTGCTCCAACCTAACTCCAGTTCCAATCTCTTTGTTTCTGTGATTTGACCACAGAGACATATTATATATCCACTTTATTCCACCCCGATTGCAAACAACAGCGCAGATACACACCTGGGTGCCATTTTATTGAAATGTCAGTGTAATTGTCATGGTTCCCTTAATCTTTCTTCTGCTTCTGCTTTGGTTGTGTCAGCATGACAGACTGACACCCGTATTCCACCTGCAATTCCATTGTACGTCAATGATCAAAGCTACCATGATAGATGATTTTGGCAAAATTAAGTAGTGATTGTAACTCATCTGTTATTGTTACGAACCACCAGTTTGAGGTTCCATCTTGAAATGGATGAAGACCTTGGGCGGGATTCTCCGCAAACGGCGCGATGTCCGCCGATCGCGCCAAAAACGGCGCGAATCAGTCCGGCATCGTGCCGCCCCAAACATCGCTAATTCTCCAGCACGGAATGGGCTAGCAGCGGCGTGCCGCTATTCGCGCTGGCTCACGTGGTTCACGCCGCATGGCGTGACGGCTCAAAAGACGCGCTGCTCCCCCACCCGACCAGAAGACCCGACCGGATGGCTGCCTGCCGCGCAGCCCCGAGGTTCCAGTACCGCGACATCGAGGCGCTCCTGGACGCAGTGGAGCAGAAGAGGGAGGCCCTGTATCCCGGACACGGGCGCAGGGTCGCTCCACGCCACAGCCAGCGTCTGTGGAGGGACGTGGCAGAGGCCGTCAGCGCTGTGGCTCTGACACCACGGACAGGCACCCAGTGCCACAAGAAGGTAAACAACCTCATCAGGGCAGCCAGGGTGAGCCCCCCCACTCCCTGCCTGATATCCATATCCCCCATAGCCCCCCTCCCCCAAATCCCCCCTCCCCCATCCCCCCTCTCCCCCATATCCCCCTCCCCATATCACCCCTCCCCATATCCCCCTCTCCCCATATCCCCCTCCCAATATCCCCCTCCCCATATCCCCCCTCCCCCATATCCCCCATATCTCCCCTCCCCCATATCTCCCCTCCCCCTCTCCCCATATCCCCCCTCTCCCCCATATCCCCCTCCCCATATCCCCCTCCCCCATATCCCCATATCCCCCATATCCCCCCTCCCCCATATCCGCCCTCCCCCTCTCCCCATATCCCCCTCCCCCATATCCCCCATATCACCCCTCCTCCATATCCCCCTCTCCCCCATATCCCACCTCCCCATATCCCCCTCCCCATATCCCCCATATCCCCCCTCCCCCATATCTCCCCTCCCCATATCCCCCCTCCCCATATCCCCCCTCTCCCCCATATCCCCCCTCCCCCATATCCCCCCTCCCCCATATCCCCCCTCCCCCATATCCCCCCTCCCCCATATCCCCCTCCCCCTCTCCCCATATCCCCCTCCCCATATCCCCCTCCCCCATATCCCCCCTCCCCCATATCCCCCATATCCCCCTCCCCATATCCCCTCTCCCCCTCTCCCCCATATCCACCCTCCCCCATATCCCCCCTCCCCATATCCCCCATATCCACCTCCCCCATATCCCCCTCCCCATATCCCCCCTCCCCCATATCCCCCTCCCCCTCTCCCCCATATCCCCCTCCCCATATCCCCCTCCCCCATATCCCCCCTCCTCCATATCCCCCATATCCCCCCTCCCCATATCCCCTCTCCCCCTCTCCCCCATATCCACCCTCCCCATATCCCCCCTCCCCATATCCCCCATATCCACCTCCCCCATATCCCCCTCCCCATCTCCCCCTCCCCCATATCCCCCTCCCCCATATCCCCCATATCCCCCCTCCCCCATATCCCCCATATCCTCCCTCCCCCATATCCCCTCTCCCCCATATCCCCCCTCCCCCATATCGCCCCTCCCCATATCCCCCATATCCCCCTCCCCATATCCCCCCTCTACCCCATATCCCCCTCCCCCTCTCTGCCATATCCCCCTCCCCATATCCCCCAGGTGAATCCAGCCCTAACCCTAACCTCTGCAACACACGCGCAACCGATGGTGTGCATTCATATACCTGTGTCTAACACTGTTGCCTTTTACCCCCCCCCCCCACAGGAGAAGTGCGCACACAACAATAGGGAGCATGTGAGGACTGGAGGAGGGCCCGCTGATGAGAGGCCACTCACCGTACATGAGGAAAGGGTCCTGGAACGGGCTGGCGGACCTGAGGACCGAGAGGTTGCCGATGCAGAGGTTGGGGGCCCACCAGCAAGTGAGCCACCGACAGCCTGTCCCCATATCCCCCCTCCCCCATATACCACCTCCTCATATCACCTGATCACCGCCTGCGTGTCTAACCATGCATGCTTCATTGTGTATCGCAGGAGCAAACGTCGAGGCACCCATCCCCGCAGATGCAGACCGCCCGCAGGATGCCCCTCGGAGACCAAGGGAGACAGAGAGACCCGGACCCACTGGCATGCGACGCCCGCAGGATGCCCCTCGGAGACCATGGGAGACGGGGGGACCCGGACCCTCTGGCACGCGATGCCCGCAGAATGCCCCTCGGAGACCACGGGAGACGGAGAGACCCTGACCCTCTGGCATGCGACGCCCTCAGGATGCTCCTCGGTGACCACGGGAGACGGAGAGACCCGGACCCTCTGGCACGCGACGCCCGCAGGATGCCCCACGGAGACCATGGGAGACGGAGAGACCTGGAGCAACAGGGTGACGACGCCCCTGTCTCATGCGGGTGCGGCAACGCAGGCGTGTGCCACCTAGCGACGAGGGGGGCAGCCACAGGCCCCCGCCGCAGCCGAGCCACGAAACCACAACCCAGGACAGCCCTACCCAGGACAGCCCTACCCACGACACCACTACCCAGGACACCCCTACCCAGGACACCCCTACCCAGGAGGCCCCTACCCAGGACACCCCTACCCAGGAAAGTGAAATACAGGACAGTGACACAGAGTGGATGGGTGGAGACGAACCGCCACCCCAAAGTACCATGGACTCAGTCGGACGATGCGCACGACACAACGCCACTGCTGTCTCCAACACCCGCCACCATCGCAGAGACGCTCACCTCGGTTGGTCACTTTAGTGATGAGGCGTCTGGTACACTCACTGGTGAGCACAACACAGCCGTCCCGGTACAGCAGGTGGAGGTAGGAGCAGCAGAGGGGCCGGGCAGTCGGAGGGCAGCCCGGCGCAAGCGAACATCTGCCGCCCAGATGGATCCCAGGCTCCTGGAGTTACCGCACCCACCCATAGGCCCGATGCAACCACCGAACCTGGGACGAGCAAAGAGGGTGACGGCCAGCTTGCGGCAGCTGCAGTCGCAGGTGGAGGAGTCCACCTGCATCCAGGAGCTGGGTGTGGTGCCGGTCTTGCGTGCCACCCAGGCTGACACCGCACGGGTGGCTTCCGCGGTGGAGGCAATGGGGGCGACGGTGTCAGGCATGGGGAGCAGTATGCGAGGCCTGGGGCTTTCCGTGCAGGCGGCGTCTGTGGCCCAGGACATGGCTGCCCTCTCACATGAAGCTATGAGCCAGCGCCAGCGGCAGATGGCAGAGGCGCTCAACGCCGTGGCCCAGTCTCAGCAGGCCATGGCCCAGTCTCTGCAGGCCATGGCCCAGTCTCTGCAGGCCATGGCCCAGTCTCTGCAGGCCATGGCCCAGTCTCGGCAGGCCATCGCTGAGGGCATCGGCGCCATTGGCCATGTGCGAGCCGGCATCACACAGTCACAGACAGGGATGGGCAACTCCCTGAGCTCCATGGCTGCAAACCAGCAGACCCTTGTCAATACCAGCACGGGCCTCCAGGACTGGCAGCGCCAGGTGTCGGAGGGGCGTCGGATGGCCAGTCCGTTCACATCCCCCACCCATGTAGAGGCCTGGGGGCCATCGGGCACCCCGAGGGAGGAGGAGGTGCTGGGGCCCGTTCCGGGTCCACCTGTATGGGAGGTCCCGGAACACCTCAACACCTCGGGCTCCCCCCCTTCCGTCCCAGGTGCATTGGGTGGGCAACGGGCAGGAGAGGCTGGCAGCTCGCCATCCTAGTCGCCCGGGCCGCAGCCTGGCCCATCTAGGCCAGGACGCCCCAGGAAACGGCCACCAAAGGGATCCAGTGTCAGAGGGCAGGAATCACAGGAGTCCACCTCCAGTTCTGCTGTACCGTCTGGGGAACCACGTAGACGTAGTCAAAGGGCCCGTAAGGCCAAACAATTAATCACTGAATAAGTTGGCACGGGTGCAGGGCACAGATGAGTTTTAGGGGCTAGGGCACGTGCATGCACTGCTTTTGTTATTAAAGTCAATGTTACACCTACAGAAGCTGCCTTTGTGCTCTGTCCAAAGCGTGCGTGGGTGTCATGTACGTTGAGCGCAAGTGTGTGTGTGAGGGGTGGTCTTACTTCGGCCCCAGGTGAGTCTGCCCCCTTCCTCCTGGACCTCCCTCACCATCCCCCCGGGCAGAGGACGGGACCGTGCGCTGCAGTGTCACAGCCGCATGCAGGGATGGCCCGGGTGGATGGTGGTACTGTGGCCATGGGTCAGACATAGTCCAACGATGTGGAGCCAGGAGCTCATCGCAGGGCGGGTTGTCATCATCCTCCATGGCCTGCAATAGACACGCGTCCACCGGCAACTGTGTGAGCCCGGCCGTTGTGCCACAGCTGGATCGGCAATGGGGGGGTGGTGTGCATGCGGGTGGGGTGGGTGGGGTTGGGGAGGGGGGGTGAGGGTGCTGGGTGGGTGGATGGGTGGGGGGGTGAGGGTGTTCGGGTGTTGCCATGGTGTGCGGTATGTGGCCATACTACCCGATTCCCACGCCCCTCTCGTCAGTGACGCGGGCGTCTATCAGCCTGCCCCGTGCCCGCTGGCCCCGCCGGTAACGGTGGACAGCCACCCGCCCATGTCTAGCCCGTCTGCCCTGACCATTACCCCCATCCCCCTCATCTAGGGAGGACTGCGCCTCTTCCTGCTGCTCCTCCAGTCCCACCTCCTCTGCCTGCGGCACATCACCCCTCTGCTGGGCTATGTTGTGCAGGACGCAGCACACCACAATGATGCGGCCGACCCTATCTGACCGATACTGGAGGGCGCCCCCTGAGAGGTCCAGGCACCTGAAACGCATCTTGAGCACGCCAAAGCACCTCTCTATCACACCCCTTGTCCCTGCATGGGTATCATTGTAGCGGTTCTCCGTGTCATTCCGTGGCCTCCGTATAGACATCATCAGCCACGACCGCAATGGGTAGCCCCTGTCACCTAGCAACCAGCCCCTCAGCCGGGGGTGGCGTCCCTCGTCCATGCCGGGGATATATGACCGCAACAACACGTATGAGTCGTGTACACTGCCCGGGTACCGGGCGCAGACGTGCAGGATAAGCATGCGGTGATCGCAGACTACCTGTATGTTCATGGAATAGGTCCCCTTCCTATTGGTGAACACGGCTCTGTTATCTGCAGGTGGCCGCGCGGCGACATGCATCCCATCGATCGCGCCCTGGACCATGGGGAACCCGGCCACGGCAGAGAAGCCCACAGCCCGGGCATCTCGGCTGGCCCGGTCCACAGGGAAGCGGATGTAGCGGTGCGCCATGGCATATAGGGCATCTGTCACTGCCCGGATGCACCGGTGCACCGATGTCCCCCTCCCCGGCACGCACCCCCCCGTCCCCCTCCCCGGCAGTCACCTCCCGTCCCTCTCCCCGGCACGCACCCACCCCGTCCCTCTCCCCAGCACGCACCCCCCCCCCCGTCCCCCTCCCCGGCAGTCTCCTCCCGTCCCCATCCCCAGCACGCACCTCCCCGTTCCCCCCCCCCGGCACGCACCCCCCATCCCCCTCCCAGGAGTCATCCTCCCGTCCCACTCCCCGGCACACACACCCCCGTCCCCCTCCCCGGCAGTCTCCTCCCGTCCCCATCCCCAGCACGCACCTCCCCATTCCCCCCCCCCGGCACGCACCCCCCATCCCCCTCCCAGGAGTCATCCTCCCGTCACCCTCCCCGGCACGCACCCACCCCGTCCCTCTCCCCAGCACGCACCCCCCCCCCGTCCCCCTCCCCGGCAGTCTCCTCCCGTCCCCATCCCCAGCACGCACCTCCCCGTTCCCCCCCCCCCGGCACGCACCCCCCATCCCCCTCCCAGGAGTCATCCTCCCGTCCCACTCCCCGGCACACACACCCCCGTCCCCCTCCCCGGCAGTCTCCTCCCGTCCCCATCCCCAGCACGCACCTCCCCATTCCCCCCCCCCGGCACGCACCCCCCATCCCCCTCCCAGGAGTCATCCTCCCGTCACCCTCCCCGGCACGCACCTCCCCGTCCCCCTCCCGGCGCACACACACCCCGTCCCCCACCCCGGCAGTCATCCTCCCGTCCCCCTCCCCGGCATGCACCCCCCCGTCCCCCTCCCTGACACGCACCCCACCGTCCCCCTCCCCGGCACGCACCCCCCCGTCCCCCTCCCTGACACGCACCCCACCGTCCCCCTCCCCGGCACGCACCCCCCCGTCCCCCTCCCCAGCAGTCATCCTCCCGTCCCCCTCCCCGGCACGGACCTCCCCGTCCCCCTCCCCGGCAGTCATCCTCCCATCTCCCTCCCCGGCACGCAACCCCCGTCCCCCTCCCCAGCACGCACCCCCCCGTCCCCCTCCCTGGCAGTCACCTCCCGTCCCCCTCCCCAGCACGCACCTCCCCGTCCCCCTCCCCGGCACGCACCCCCCCGTCCCCCTCCCCAGCAGTCATCCTCCCGTTCCCGTCCCCCTCCCCGGCACGCACCTCCCGTCCCCCTCCCCAGCACGCACCCCCCCCGTCCCCCTCCCTGGCAGTCACCTCCCGTCCCCCTCCCCGGCACGCACCTCCCGTCCCCCTCCCCAGCACGCACCTCCCCGTCCCCCTCCCCAGCACGCACCCGCCCGTCCCCCTCCCCAGCACGCACCCCCCCCGTCCCCCTCCCTGGCAGTCACCTCCCGTCCCCCTCCCCAGCACGCACCTCCCCGTCCCCCTCCCCGGCACGCACCCGCCCGTCCCCCTCCCCAGCACGCACCCCCCCCGTCCCCCTCCCTGGCAGTCACCTCCCGTCCCCCTCCCCAGCACGCACCTCCCCGTCCCCCTCCCCAGCACGCACCTCCCCGTCCCCCTCCCCGGCACGCACCCCCCCGTCCCCCTCCCCAGCAGTCATCCTCCCGTTCCCGTCCCCCTCCCCGGCACGCACCTCCCGTCCCCCTCCCCAGCACGCACCCCCCCCGTCCCCCTCCCTGGCAGTCACCTCCCGTCCCCCTCCCCAGCACGCACCTCCCGTCCCCCTCCCCAGCACGCACCTCCCCGTCCCCCTCCCCAGCACGCACCCGCCCGTCCCCCTCCCCAGCACGCACCCCCCCCGTCCCCCTCCCTGGCAGTCACCTCCCGTCCCCCTCCCCAGCACGCACCTCCCCGTCCCCCTCCCCGGCACGCACCCCCCCGTCCCCCTCCCCAGCAGTCATCCTCCCGTTCCCGTCCCCCTCCCCGGCACGCACCCCCCCGTTCCACTCCCTGGCAGTCACCTCCCGTCCCCCTCCCCAGCACGCACCCCCCCGTCCTCCTCCCCGGCACGCACCCCCCGTCCCCCTCCCCAGCACGCACCCCCCCGTCCCCCTCCCCAGCACGCACCCCCTCCGTTTCCCCTCCCCGGCAGTCACCTCCCGTCGCCCTCCCCAGCACGCACCTCCCTGTCCCCCTCCCCGGCAGTCACCTCCCGCCCCCCTCCCCAGCAGTCATCCTCCCGTCCCCCTCCCCGGCAGGCACCCCCCCATCCCCCTCCCCGGCATGCACCCCCCCGTCCCCCTCCCAGGCATGCACCTCCCCGTCACCCTCCCCGGCAGTCACCTCCCGCCCCCCTCCCCAGCACGCACCCCCCCGTCCCCCTCCCCGGCACGCACCTCCCCGTCCCCCAGCCCGGCACGCACCCCCCGTCCCCCTCCCCAGCAGTCATCCTCCCGTCCCCCTCCCCAGCAGTCATCCTCCCGTCCCCCTCCCCGGCAGGCACCCCCCCATCCCCCTCCCCGGCATGCACCCCCCCGTCCCCCTCCCAGGCATGCACCTCCCCGTCACCCTCCCCGGCAGTCACCTCCCGCCCCCCTCCCCAGCATGCACCCCCCCGTCCCCCAGCCCGGCACGCACCTCCCCGTCCCCCTCCCCAGCAGTCATCCTCCCGTCCCCCTCCCCAGCAGTCATCCTCCCATCCCCCTCCCCGGCATGCACCCCCCCGTCCCCCTCCCCGGCATGCACCCCCCCCGTCCCCCTCCCCGGCACGCACCCCACCATCCCCCTCCCCGGCAGTCATCCTCCCGTCCCCAGCACTCACCCCCCCTCCCGGCACTCACCCCCCCCTCCCGGCACTCCCCCGAAGCCCACCCCAATCAACTCCCGCCCCCCCCACCACCCCACGCCGCCGCCGCACACACACCTCTTCCCCCCCACACACAGACTGCGGCCATGCATCACCTCTCCTGCGGCCACCCCCCAGGCCGTCACCCACCTCCACGCTGGACGGCGTCAACCATCAGCACTGGTTGATGCCAATTAAAAGGTGGTTTGATTCACGCCGACGTTGTATCCACCTAAAATGGCTGATTCCCGAGTAAAATGGCCAAACCCCGATGTAAAATGGCGAACGAAAGAGGCTGATGGGAAAATCAACCAACAGGGCACAAACAGACAGCTGCAGACAGAACAGTGTATTCGGCTCTGGGGAAGTCGGCCCAGACCGATACCTGCGACCATTAGCAGCACATCAACCCAGACACCTGCAGTTTAATCGGCGATCCCCGGGAACAATTGCAACAAATTAGCAATTGAAAGCCGATCCAGACCTCTCGGCGCCTGCAGTGGCCGAGACAAAGAAAGGTGAACGACCACCCCCCCGATCAAGGAATCGCCCTATTATTGGAGCATATCGAACCCAGTGATTGGGACCAAGTCCAATCACTTGGGACCAGGGTCAAGGTCCGCCCCGAGAGGCGGGAAGCCCCTGGGAACTATAAAGATAGGGACCAAGTTCAGATCGACCCTTCTTCTCCTACTCGCAACCTTCAAGAGACCCTTTGACGAAGACCCAAGTAAGTCTTACTCCAGCGATCGCTACCACATAGGTGTTCCAGACTATCGACCCGTACCAGCCTTTTTGAATCCCGCAGGCCAGACCCAATTTGATAGACCATTTGTTTCCCTGACCTGGTGGGCCATCACCAAAGTTAAGTATTGGCCTTTAGTGGTAGGTAGTAGTCTAGAAGTAGGATTATTGTATAAGTATTTATTGCTGTATATAATAAATGATCGTTGATTTAACTCTTACTAAGCGGTGTGCTGCATTATTAATCATTACTGGGGCTTGAACCACGTGGCGGTATCAGAAAGATACCTGGCGACTCGTGAGCAAAGGTGACAGAATCAGAGCTAATAAAACTAAGGCTAATAAGAGCAACAACGTGACCCGTGGTCACGTCGGCGGGACATCGGCCCATCCGGACGGGAGAATCTCGGCAGCCCCGGAGTCCATTGCCTCGCTCCCACCCCTGCCATTCTCCGAGGCGGGCGGCACGATTGACGCCCTGCCGACCTTTCTCCCTTCGGAGAATTCGGCGGGCTGCGGGGGCGGGATTCATGCCGGCCCCCGGCGATTCTCCGACCCGGTGGGGGGTCGGAGAATCGCGCACCCGGGTGTCATATTCAGACCTGTTCTAATCAATTTTCAGGCGGGTTTAAAGGTTAGTCACTGGTGTGGTACATTGACTCTTGTCTGCCCTTTGCAAATAATGCCGTTATCCATGACGCATTACAAATGGAGTCGGTTAGCTAATGGTGTTGATCAAATCGTATTCTATATTCTAAGTGACGCGCCAGATTCAACCAACATGATGTAAGATTTTCTTCTCCTTCGCAAAGCCCCTCCTGTTCAGATTCTCACCCAGGCTGGAAGAATGGGAACACAGGAAAAGAAGCAGGCGATTCAGTCTCATGAGTCACTTCCAACATTTAATTAGATATTCTCTCTCAACACCTTTCTGTAACCCTGACAGTGCAGTGGTCAGACTTTTGTCTGTTTCTGTAGCTAATTATTCCTGGAACAGGTCACTAGTCTGTGTCATGATATTGAAACACACACATCATGATAGACAGACCAACAGACCAATTAGCACACATAACACGACAGCCAATCACAGACAAGGGCAGACACAGTATAAGACAAGAAACACAACACCTGGTGGACAGTCCATCTGGAGACAAGGACAAGGGCAGGACCTGATTAACAACACACTCAGAGAGTCACCACGTGCGGAGTACCAAGACAGATCTGTAAATAACAAGTTGGAATAAAACAGCGTTGTACCAATTGCAACCGTGTTGGTTCATCTGTACCTCAGAGCACCCAACACCACATGATACCAGTGAGTGGATCGATACCTGCCGCCATACCTCAGCGTACAGAGACACCCAGCAATACCCAGGCAAGATGTACGGGCTCCCGGTTTCGCAGCCGCTCCAGTGCCACGGCGATCTCCGCGAAAACTGGCAGCGATTCCGGCAAACGTTTGAATTCTTCCTGGTGGCAGCCGATCTTAAAGACCTGGCCGATGATGAAAAAATAGAGTTTCTCCTCATCATCGCCGGTGCAAGAGCAGAAGAAATCTTTAACAAATTCAAGTTCTCCAAGGGGCAAAACAGGTACGATTTCCAGGCAGTCCTGGACAAATTCGCCAAATACTGTGAGGAAAACACACTCCAATCGGCAAGGAAAGGTAAGAAAAGCGGCAGGACTCACCTCGAGGCCGAAATTCCGGACCAGAGAGCGATTTGTTGGGTCGAGGTCGGTGGCCATCTTGCTAAAGGAACTACACGAGCGCAGTTGCGTGAGAAGTGCGCAAAACCGGAAGGTTCGTTTGCGCATGCGCGAGACGCCGTGCATGCGCAATCAAGAAAATGGCCATCGGTAAAGGACGATCTGCGCATGTGCAATCGCTTCCTACGTGCTACGTCACGCGCGTCATGACGTCAGAGGCCCCAGACCGCACCAATTTAAAGGGGAAACGTCCCAAATCCAATTTAAAGGGGAAACGTCCCAAATCAAAGAAAAAATCTTTTAAAGCTGTAAAACAACCTTCCTTCACCTGGAATGACAGCACAATGCCTCAAATTGAACCAGGAAATCAATTTAACCTCCGAAGAACCCTGCAACAAGCAGTTATCTACGCACAAACCGATGATTCCGACCTCGAATACTTCGATACCGATCTTTACATTTTTTCCGGACCTCGCGAGCCCAATGACAGCTCCATGGTCCTAGACGGCTACGACCCGGACGAACCTTTTGGGTTGCACATTGGCGACCCCCACATTGAATCTGACGCAGATGCGGATTCACTTTTCGGATCTGAGGATCTTCAACCCAGCAGATACGACGTCCCAACTCATCAGTGCAGGATGATGCTGCAGCCTGAAATTAAGAGACAGAAAGCGGTACAAGCCCACAGAGAGTGGCCTGCTGCCACACAGAGCGTGGTCCACGCCCCGCTCAGGGTTCCCGACCCTACGAGGGAAGCAACGCAAGACTCCAATGCGCAGTCCTTGCAGGAACAAGACCACGAGGGTCTAGCAACCTCCTCTGACCAACTAGCGGCAGATGATGCAAGTCTGCCATGCTCACGTAAATAGCAAGAAGGCTATAACAGTCCACCACGCTCCAGTACACAGCAGGACGACCATGACGGTTTATCATGCTACAATGAAGGGTACAGCGCTGATGACTGTTCAAGCCCAAATGAACACAAGCCAAAGGAATCGCCTCTTCCAAGCCCGAAGAAAAAAGGATTATGCGCTGACCTTCAGGATCATTATAGCCGAAGAGATATTAATAATGCTGCACAGTCACAGAAGGATGCTGAGGATTTGCTAAAGAAATTACTTGTATGTCTAACTTGCAAGGAGCAGGCTGAAAATTGCCATTGCTTTATTACGGATCGAAAAAATGGACAAGACATTGATCCTCATTTAATGGAAATAACACAACCTGAATCATATCTACAGCAGGGACAACTGTCTCCCTTCAACACAAAACCGCAAAGTCCCAACTTCAGAGACCAGCAGTTAGTCATTAATGACTCTTCAAACCCTGAAGGGAATATTAATCGCATTGAACCTATGCACACTCCACTGATAAATGAGCAGAACATTGGAGCAAGAATCCTGAGGACACCGACATCGAGTAGCCAGATAAAGCACTTAAAACCCACAGCAGTTTCAAGTGAACCAATTGTGCTTTCCAGTGATGATGAAGATGCAGATAAGGTCGACCCGATTATCCATTGTACCACATTAACTCCAGAGATTAAGCATTTATGACTGGGGAGTAGAATGTGGGCAATTGAGAACAGTAAAAGAGAGACTGTGACTATGCCAGTCCCAGGAAAATCAGACCCAGAGACTATGAAGGCATGTACATTAGAAAAGGAAACATATGAAGTAACTGAGAAGAAAATTGAAATGGACTGTTCTTTGGAAACTAGTACAATGACGAAAGAAACATTGGATCCAACATTTGATGCCCTACATATGGGAGAAATTGAGGGAAATGAACAAGGTTCTGTAATGTCTGGGGGAAGATTTAAAATTCCAAAGAAGAAAAGCCCAAATGAAGGACAACGGCAAGACAATGACAGTCCACCCACATGGTTTGCACCACCAGATGAAAACTCTGACAATTTACCCAACCCTAGTGAACAACAAGCAGCTACCGAGGATCTACCCACGGTATGTGAAACGAGTGACGACAGCATCCCACTTCCCATGCAAAAGGTGCAAAGTGACAGACCTCAGCTAGTGCGTACAGAGGCACTCGACGATCACGGTGAGACCACTGGTGACTACGGTGACACCACACTACTTCCACCCTCAATTGCTCGAACCTCTCCACTAGTCAATGCATTCCTGCATGTTCCGACTCCAGAAGTGCAGCTTCAAGAAATCTCAGCTGACTGCAGTGAACCTGCTAAGACTCCGGACGGGGAGCATCAACAAAAAACAGACCAGACTCCAGATGGGGAGCAACCAAACGCCGACTCTGATTCACGTAAGCCAGACTTTACTCCAGACAGGCAGTGTCGCAATCTCAGTGATGGCACGCTCAGGGTGACAGCAGATGCCACAACGACAGGAGGTGGATCACGTGACAATCACACTGGGTCAGCAATAACAGGCAGCAGCTACAGTCCAAGGGGAATACACCAATTTTCACCACAGCTATGTCCACACATTTGTTCCACACCGACAGTGCGGCCAATGACAGCTCATGCTGGACAAACCCAGTATTCAAGCCTGCAGCAGCCAGCAGTCTATGCAGCATATTCTCAAACAGGCCAGCACTACGGATTGCCCACTAATGGAATCAAGACCGAAGGAGGACTACCGCCAGTGCAATCTGCACTACAGACTGGATGCCTTAGTTACTGCCCAGGATTTGCTGCACCACAGCCTGGCCAGACAGCAGATCAGACATGGCCAGACATCAGATGCAAGGTTCTAGTTTCACACCATCACCAGACATTGATGAGAGCAGCGATTCTGTCTGCAAAGCGACATGCTTCAACGCTTCTCAGCACAGCATGTGGCCAGAACTAGTATGCACAAGTCTCATCCGACTTCAACATCTGGCACATCCATGACCTTGAATGATATTTTTGATGGTACCTCCTCAATGTCAACGACCCATCAGCTACAAGATGCCATCCGACAGCACCACCACAAACATAAAAAGAAAAAGACTCCACCTCGTTCCTGGTACGCATGACGGATGGATCGGTGCGTAGGCGCAATCGGCGAGCCCTTCGCCTACTTCCACGCTCGCGACGGAACCATACACAGACGCCGTGTCCTCCAATGGTTCCTGATAGTGACTTCGTGGAGCTGCCATATACCATGCCACTTCTGTCGCCACCCGTGGCCAGGCTCGCACCTCACCCAGTGGTTCTCGACCCACCCTTGAGGCGGTCAACCCAAATTCGTCGCACACCTACTAGACTGGACTTATGAGACTGTTCACACGTCAAAGTTTAGCAGCTATTGTATTGTAACATGTTACTGTTTTATCATTCCAGATCTCGTTTGACCGGACCACACTTCAATATTGTTGGAAAGGACAGTGTGAAACAGATTGGTAAGCTCGAGGAAATACTTGTCAGGAAGGAAGATGTGTTGGGCATTTTGAAAAACTTGAGGATAGAAAAATCCCCCGGGCCTGACGGGATATATCCAAGGATTCTATGGGAAGCAAGAGATGAAATTGCAGAGCCGTTGGCAATGATCTTTTCATCCTCACTGTCAACAGGGGTGGTACCAGGGGATTGGAGAGTGGCGAATGTCGTGCCCCTGTTCAAAAAAGGGACTAGGGATAACCCTGGGAATTACAGGCCAGTTAGTCTTACTTCGGTGGTAGGCAAAGTAATGGAAAGGGTACTGAAGGATAGGATTTCTGAGCATCTGGAAAGACACTGCTTGATTAGGGATAGTCAGCACAGATTTGTGAGGGGTAGGTCTTGCCTTACAAGTCTTATTGAATTCTTTGAGGAGGTGACCAAGCATGTGGATGAAGGTAAAGCAGTGGATGTAGTGTACATGGATTTTAGTAAGGCATTTGATAAGGTTCCCCATGGTAGGCTTATGCAGAAAGTAAGGAGGCATGGGATAGTGGGAAATTTGGCCAGTTGGATAACGAACTGGCTAACCGATAGAAGTCAGAGAGTGGTGGTGGATGGTAAATATTCAGCCTGGATCCCAGTTACCAGTGGCGTACCGCAGGGATCAGTTCTGGATCCTCTGCTGTTTGTGATTTTCATCAATGACTTGGATGAGGGAGTTGAAGGGTGGGTCAGTAAATTTGCAGACGATACGAAGATTGCTGGAGTTGTGGATAGTGAGGAGGGCTGTTGTCGGCTGCAAAGAGACGTAGATAGGATGCAGAGCTGGGCTGAGAAGTGGCAGATGGAGTTTAACCCTGAAAAGTGTGAGGTTGTCCATTTTGGAAGGACAAATATGAATGCGGAATACAGGGTTAACGGTAGAGTTCTTGGCAATGTGGAGGAGCAGAGAGATCTTGGGGTCTATGTTCATACATCTTTGAAAGTTGCCACTCAAGTGGATAGAGGTGTGAAGAAGGCCTATGGTGTGCTCGCGTTCATTAACAGAGGGATTGAATTTAAGAGCCGTGAGGTGATGATGCAGCTGTACAAAACTTTGGTAAGGCCACATTTGGAGTACGTGTACAGTTCTGGTCGCCTCATTTTAGGAAGGATGTGGAAGCTTTGGAAAAGGTGCAAAGAAGATTTACCAGGATGTTGCCTGGAATGGAGAGTAGGTCTTACGAGGAAAGGTTGAGGGTGCTAGGCCTTTTCTCATTAGAACGGAGAAGGATGAGGGGCGACTTGATAGAGGTTTATAAGATGATCAGGGGAATAGATAGAGTAGACAGTCAGAGACTTTTTCCCCGGGTGGAACAAACCATTACAAGGGGACATAAATTTAAGGTGAAAGGTGGAAGATATAGGAGGGATATCAGAGGTAGGTTCTTTACCCAGAGAGTAGTGGGGGCATGGAATGCACTGCCTGTGGAAGTAGTTGAGTCGGAAACATTAGGGGCCTTCAAGCAGCTATTGGATAGGTACATGGATTACGGTAAAATTATATAGTGTAGATTTATTTGTTCTTAAGGGCAGCACGGTAGCATTGTGGATAGCACAATGCTTCACAGCTCCAGGGTCCCAGGTTCGATTCCGGCTTGGGTCACTGTCTGTGCGGAGTCTGCACGTCCTCCCCGTGTGTGCGTGGGTTTCCTCCGGGTGCTCCGGTTTCCTCCCACAGTCCAAAGATGTGCAGGTTAGGTGAATTGGCCAATGATAAATTGCCCTTAATGTCCAAAGTTGCCCTTGGTGTTGGGTGGAGGTGTTGAGTTTGGGTAGGGTGCTCTTTCCAGGAGCCGGTGCAGACTCAAAGGGCCGAATGGCCTCCTTCTGCACTGTAAATTCAATGATAATCTATGATTAATCTAGGACAAAGGTTCGGCACAACATCGTGGGCCGAAGGGCCTGTTCTGTGCTGTATTTTCTATATTCTATGTTCTATGTTCAAAGTTTTTCTTTTTTTGTTATGGTACAACCTCGTTAGCATGCCACACCCGACATCGCCCCATGTATATAGTTACGCCACATGTACATGCTATAAATATCACGCACACACACCTTTAGCTGCACTCAGGACACATTCATATTTATAACCACGTAGGCACATAATCTTGTAAAAAAGGGGGGATATCATGATATTCAAACACACACATCATGATAGACAGACCAACAGACCAATTAGCACACATAACACGGCAGCCAATCACAGACAAGGGCAGACACAGTATAAGACAAGAAACACAACACCTGGTGGACAGTCCATCTGGAGACAAGGACAAGGGCAGGACCTGATTAACAACACACTCAGAGAGTCACCACGTGCGGAGTACCAAGACAGATCTGTAAATAACAAGTTGGAATAAAACAGCGTTGTACCAATTGCAACCGTGTTGGTTCATCTGTACCTCAGAGCACCCAACACCACAGTCTGTCACCAGAGGCTTACAGCTTGATGGGCATTACACCACATCACACTCACAAGCAGGCAAACTAAGGGGCAGTTTAGCATGGCCAATCCACCTAACCTGCACATTTCTGACTGTGGGAGGAAACTGGAACACCTGGCGAAAACGCAGCCAGACATGGGGAGAACGTGCAAACCCCACACTGACAGACGCCAGGCCAGGATTGAACCCGTGTCCCTGGCACTGTGAGGCAGCAGTGTTTACCATTGTGCCACCGTGCCACCCAATTAGATAGTACTGATCCATATCTTAATAACACCTTTTTCCGACCTGCCCCCCCATCTAGGTTCCAGCGTTTCAATATCCTTACTAACAAGAATTTCAGTTTTGACATTTTGAAATAAACACCATCCTCAAGAGCTTTTTGGGGAAAGAGAGTTCTGGGGGTTTCCGCTGTCCTTTGTGTTAGGAAGTGTCCACTGGGATTGCCCAAAGCTCTAATTTTAAGGGAATGTTCCCCTGTTCTGTACTCACTCCATCAGAGGAACATTTTTTTCTCTATCACCTATCAGCTACTTTGATCATTTTAAACACTGCTAGCCTTGCTCTTGTGTGCTCTTCAGCAAATTACTGTTCCGCTGTGTGGGCAGACAGCAGTCACACAAAATGCTTGAGGACACTGTCCTCAAGACATCATTGTAGATAAACAGTTGCACACAGAAATCAACATCTGTACAACGGCTCCCAGTCCTGCCCAATATCCCACCTCCTGACATGTTCAGGAAGGCAAAAATACTGAAAGAACTTGGCTGTGCTGTAACTGTAGGAGGATGTATATAGTTGGGGAGAAGTAAAGAAGTATTGGGGAAGATGTGGAGTAAAGGGTTAACATGAGAAGTGCCTGATGCTGATGTAGCTGGAAAGAAGTCTAACTTGGTGCAAAGCCCCGAATATGTAACTAAACAAGTAGCTTTCTTAAGACAAATCTCAAGAACCCCCTCTGGACCCTGAACAGATGACAAAACAGTAGTCAACCCATAACTGCCAATCCATGAAGACCTTCATAACATAGTGACTCTTTATTTTTTTATTCATTCATGGGACATGGGCCCATGCAAAATTGGCTTACTAAGCCATTTCAGTGGGCATTTAAGAGTCTACCCACATTACTGTGGATCTGTAGTCACATGTAGGGATCCATCCTGTTCTGGCCTAAAGGACATTAATAAACCAGATGGGTTTCTACGACAATTGACAATGGTTTCATGATTATCATTAGACTTTGCCTCTTAATTCCAGATTCTTATTGATTTCAAATTTCACCCTGTGTCGTGGTGGAGTTCGAACCCGGGTCGTCAGAGGATTGCCTTGAGTCCCTGGATTACTAGTCCAGTGACAATACCACTATGCCACTGCTTCCCCTGAATATATTCAAATCCCACACACCTTTCTGGAGCTCTGAGAAAGCTTTGAGTGATGGAGCCTGTTATAACCTGCCTGCTCAACACTGGCTGGGGACTAATGGCAATCCCACAATCCTTAGGGAGTATGAGCTTCCCCAATGAGTGTGGAGAAATCATTCGCAGTCTCCCTGTATCAATAAAGCTGGCCAGTTTGGAACCAGTTAGAGAGGAGTGAGCAGCAAGGGAGTTGCTGCTGCTGTTGTATATACATGTTATTGTAAATAAATGTTATTTCTTTCTATTCTTCAACTCGTGCTGGATTCTTTGTGGCTCTCACAAAACTGGTGACGGGTTAAAGTGGATAGCTGTCTACACTGCTGAAGCCACCTCCCTGGATTTTTGTTGGATACAGGTTGGAAGTTGTTTTCTATTACACCATGCCTCTGTATGGACGTTTGGATGTTTTGATGCTGCGCTGGAAAGTTGGAACCAGTACGCACAACGGATGCGTTACTATTTCCGGGCAAACAACATCACCGAAAACGAGCGCCAGGTGGTCATTTTGCTCACCACCTGCGGCCCGCATACGTTTGGGGTGATTAGGAGCCTTACGTACCCAGCTGCGCTGGACACCAAGACTTTTGATGAACTTGTGAACTTAGTGGGGCAACATTTTAATCCAACCCTGGCCACGATTGTCCAGCATTACCAGTTTAATACCGCTGAGAGGACCCCAGGAGAATCCCTTGCCGATTTTCTATCCAGGCTACGCAGGATTGCAGAGTACTGTGACTATGGTGAGACCTTGTCAGAAATGTTACGCGACCATCTGGTTTGCGGTATTAACAATGTGGCCACCCAGAGAAAGTTGTTAGCTAAGCCAACATTGACTTTTCAACAGGCCATTCAAATAGTATTGTCCCGAGAGAGCGCAGAACGGGGAGTGCAGGAGCCACAGCGAATGGAGGTGCACGCCTTGGGGCACAACCCCTTCCATCCAAAAGCGTCCCTCTGCACCCCTGCGGTACCTTGGGCAGGATTCGAACCCGGGGCCCGTGAGTATTACCCTCGGTTTCTGATTTACTAGTCCAGTTACTAGTGACAATACCATTACGCCACCACACCAGCCCTTTGAAATTGAACAGAGTGCTATTAGATCTGCCCAGAAACCCTGCGAGGCTCACACAGCTTTCCTCGCCTGATCACTCTGCCAATTCTTGGGAAGATTGCACTCCTGATGTTGTGAGTGATAAAGGTCGACCTCACAGACAGTTGGAAAATTGGAATGCTAAGCTCTACCTTCAGAAAAGCTGAACACCCATAGATTTTGATTCAAATGCCGACAGAATATGGGGAGGAATCCCACCAGTGGGATTTTCCGGTCCCGCCAAAGTCAATGAACGGCTTGCTGCTTTTCCCAGCCCCTCCCCTGCCACGGTGGGTCCGTGAAATCCTACTGCTCTCCTAACGCTCACTATTCACTGAGAGCTTGCTTTCATTCAGTAAATGATCACAGCAATTTGAATTAGCTTTCCTGCGGATTCGCTCTTGTCACCACTGCTCCTGCAGCCCGTTTGATGCTGAAAACAGCTCTGGAGAGGATCCTATAATTTAGCAGTTTGTCAAAGGCTGTGGATGAAGATCATGAGCATGCTGCAAGAACAGCAGTATTGAAAATTCCATCTTCAATTAGCAACCCAACGGGACAGGACATGGCCTTACAGGACCACGAGGAGAATGAAGGAAATTAGCAGGTTGCAAATTCGGAAACAATGGGCGGAATTCTCCGCAATCGGCGCGATGTCCGCCGACCGGCACCAAAAACGGCACAAATCAGTCCGGCATCGCGCCGCCCCAAAGGTGCTCCACATCTTGAGTGGCCGAGCCCTAACCTTGAGGGGCTAGGCCCGCGCCGGACTGATTTCCGCCCCGCCAGCTGGCGGGAAAGGCCTTTGGTGCCCCACCAGCTGGCGTGAAACTGACTTTGCCGGGCGGCGCATGCGCGGGAGCGTCAGCGGCCGCTCACGGCATCCCCGCGCATGCGCAGTGGAGGGGGTCTCTTCCGCCTCCGCCATGGTGGAGACCATGGCGAAGGCGGAAGGAAAAGAGTGCCCCCAGGGCACAGGCCCAGCCGCGGATCGGTGGGCCCCGATCGCGGGCCAGTCCACCGTGGGTTCAAGTCCCACCACGGCAGCTGCTGGAATTTAAATTCAATTAGAAAATCTGCAATCAAAATGTTTTAAAACTAGTCCACCAATATTTGCCGCACTAGGCACTTATAGGTAATAGTGATCATGATTGTTGTAAAAACCCATCTAGTTCACTAATGTCCTTTAAGGAAAGAAATCTGCTATCATTTCCTGGTCTGGTCTACGTGTGATGCCAGGCCCAGAGCAATGGCCTAATAAGTAATTCCGTTGCATCAAAACCCCGACAAAGTCTAAAAGGAACAAAACCAGGCTGACTGCCTGGCATCAACCTAGGAACAGAATGGTGGCTCGACCTGCAGACATTCATGAAGATGGCTCCTCACCACCTTCTCAGGGCAATTAGGGATGGGCAATAAATGCTGGCCTAGCCAGCGATGCCCACATCCCATGAAATAATTTTTAAAATACGAAAATACAGAACCGAAGATTTCCAGAATATGAAGAGAAGGAGAAAATAAAGGAGAAAAGAAAATGCAAAATCAGGAGTTGTGGACAGGAAGTGATTGTCATGAATTTGACTTCCAATGAAATTATGATTATAACTAAAAACATAATGGGATCCATTTGTTAGATTCAGAGTTGACAGAGTAAATGATTTCAAAGCATCCTGATTCAGTCTTCCCAATGTTTGGATTTTGGTGTAAAGACACAATGAACAAGTATTTACACCACATTATTACAAACATAATTAACACCTGAAATTACTATGTGTCAAAATGTGTACTTCAGACCACATCACTGTGGAAAAGATGATCTGATCATTGAACTCAGTTGCTGTCCTGCAATTTTGGTAATATTGCTGACTCTATGATCAGAGACCAAATCGTTTTTGGAGTTCAGTCTTTTGCATTTTTGGGGGCACCTTGCTGCACTGGATATGGCTGCCGCATTTCATATATTCCAAATCAGACGGCTGCACTTTGATAAGCTCATTGGCTGTAAATGTTTTGGGACCTGTGTGTCATGATATGCAAACATGCACATAACGATATACAGACAGGCAGCTAATGAACACAGAGAATAGGACATGACCAATGAGCAGGCAGGACACTCAGGGGTGGTATCTCACTATAAAAGGCATGAGGCATTCATATTCCGTCTCTTTCCACTGATGAACATATACAGAGTGAGTCAGGGTATATTTACAGTATCACACCTCCACCACGTGGCTAAGAGCTAGTCTGGTTCAGTCAGACAGAGTAACCACACTTAGGTTAGCAGAGAGTCGAACTCATAGAGAACTGGGCTAACTGTGCTACTGGTTCAATAAATCAGATTGAACTAACTTCAAGGTCTGGAGTATCTTTTGGTTAAAGCTGCATCCAGTTGCAGCCTGTGTTATCCCAGAGTACATAACACAACATGCTACCAGGACACTGCTTAATCTAGGTGGTTGACCTCAGTTCGTTCCGTGACGACTAGCGAATGTATCCCAGCACCATGGAGACGATTCAAGCTCCTCACCAGCTCAGGACCTCCGGCAATCTCAGTGCCAACTGGCGGACATTCAAGCAAAAGTTTCTGCTGTACATCGAAGCTTCAGACCTCGTGGGTGTGTGTGATGCAAGGGAGATCGCGCTTCTCCTCTCAACAGCGGGTGATCAAGCCATCAAACTCTTCAACTCTTTTCACTTCACCGAAGGCCAGGACAAGATAAAGTTTCAGTCCATCCTGGACAAGTTTGACAGTCACTGTGAAGTGGACACCAATGAAATCTTCGAGCGCTACATATTCAAACAGCGTCTACAAGGTAAAGATGAATCTTTCAACTCCTGCTTAAATAACCTCCGCCTGCTAGCGCTGTCTTGCAACTTTGGTGATATTGCTGACTCTATGATCAGAGACCAAATCGTTTTTGGAGTTAACTCTGATCCTCTGAGAGAGCAGCTACTGAAAATCAAGCATATGACCCTGCCGGTCGCGATTGAAACATGCACAGTGCATGAGCACGCCAAAAATCGCTATGCCCAGTACAAATCGGCTGAAAATGAGAAACTTGCCTCCCACGAGGCAGAGAATGTGCAGGCCATCTCCCGGATGCAGCGCCTCAGCATTGATGAAAGCGTCCATTTTGCGCGCTTGTCCCGGGGCCCCACGCATGCGCGATGCGAACGGGATAACGAAGCGGCCGACACCTGCACTGCGCATGTGCAACGACGCGCGGAGCATCAGGACGCCGACGTCATGACGTGCTCGAACTGCGGCAACGCCCACTTAAAGAAACACTGCCCTGCAAGAGTCAGGCGATGTTTAAACTGCAGAAAGCCTGTACACTATGCAGCCTTGTGCAGGCCTGCACCACCAGTCGGGCCAGCGCTCCCAATTCCGACGACGGCGCGTTCAGAGGGCGCAACAACGATGACAGGATTCTGATCCTGGCAGCACAACGGATCCAGAGGAAGAATGCCTGGACTCCGCCTCCTGTGTGGGCATCATTACCAAATGTGAATCTGCCACATCCGACTCATCACAACTTCAATCCATCCTCACTGTGGATTCTGCGGACAAATGGCGTGCGGTGATGCAGGTCAACCACTGCGCCATCCAGTTTAAGCTGGACACAGGTGCTTCTGCCAACCTCCTCTCACAGGCAGATTTCAAACGCATCAAGAAGGCCCCCAAGGTCCTTCCAGCAGCCTGCAGGCTCCTGGACTACAATGGGAATGCCATCACGGCACTGGGATCCTGCCATCTACTCGTCTCTAACCGGAGCACCCATGCACGGTTACGTTTTGAAATTGTCAAGCCAGACAGGGCATCCCTACTTGGCGCGCATGCCTGCAAGCAGCTGAACCTCGTGCAGTGGGTTTACACAACGGCATCCTCCAATGTGGATCTTCAGGCCGGCATTGATGACATCCTCGCTCAGTATCCGGATGTGTTCGACGGGATGGGCACGCTGCCATATCGATACAAGATTCTGCTACGACCTGATGTCCACGCACCGGGTCCCGGCTCCGCTGAGGGAGCGCCTGAAAGCACAGCTCAGGGCATCATTTCTAAGCTAACCGAACCGATTGACTGGGTCAGCTCGATGGTATGTGTCAGAAAGCCTTTGGGAGACCTGCGCATCTGCATTGATCCCAAGGATCTCAATAAGAATATAATGCGTGAACACTACCCCATCCCGAAGCGGGAGGAACTCACCAGTGAGATGGCACACGCACGTTTTTTTTACCAAGTTAGATGTGTCACATGGATTTTGGCAAATCCAGCTGGATGAGTCCAGCAGAAAGTTCTACACCTTCAACACACCGTTTGGCAGGTACTCCTATAATCGCATGCCTTTTGGCATTGTCTCGGCATCGGAGATCTTTCATCGCATCATGGAGCAGATGATGGAGGGCATTGAAGGGGTTCGTGTGTACGTGGACGACATCATCATATGGTCCACGACCACTGAGGAGCATGTTTCCCGTCTCCAGCAGGTATTCCGCCGTGTCCATGCCAATGGCCTGAAGCTGAACAGGGCCAAACGTTGCTTTGGCAGGTCGACACTCAAGTTCCTCGGTGACCAGATCACTCAGCAGGGTGTACGCCCGGACACAGACAAGGTCAAGGCCATCAAAGCCATGAAGGTCACTGAAGACAAGAAGGCAGTATTGCGCTTCCTGGACATGGTCAATTTTCTGGGCAAGTTCATCCCAAACCCGGGGGGTCATTCTCCGACCCCCCGCCGGGTCGGAGAATGGCCGTTGGCCACCGTGAATCCCGCCCCCGCCCCCGCCGAAGTCTCCGGTACCGGAGATTGGGCGGGGGCGGGAATCGGGCCGCGCCCGGGACCCCCCGCTCAATTCTCCGGCCTGGATGGGCCGAAGTCCCGCCCAGAAATTGCCTGTCCCGCCGGCGGAAATCAAAGCTGGTATTTACCGGCGGGACCAGGTGGCGTGGGCGGGCTCCGGGGTCCTGGGGGGGGGCGCGGGGCGATCTGACCCC
This sequence comes from Scyliorhinus torazame, assembly GCF_047496885.1. Lineage (NCBI taxonomy): Eukaryota > Metazoa > Chordata > Chondrichthyes > Carcharhiniformes > Scyliorhinidae > Scyliorhinus > Scyliorhinus torazame. The sequence goes on from NC_092707.1 coordinate 138,835,917, forward strand.
GGGGGGGTGCCCCCACGGTGGCCTGGCCCGCGATCGGGGCCCACCGATCCGCGGGCGGGCCTGTGCCGTGGGGGCACTCTTTCCCTTCCACCTCCGCCACGGCCTCCTCCATGGCGGAGGTGGAAGAGACTCTCCCCACTGCGCATGCGCGGGAAACTGTCGGCGGCCGCTGACCCTCCCGCGCATGCGCCGCATTTCCGCGCCAGCTGGCGGGGCACCAAACGCCATTTCCGCCAGCTGCCGCCGGCCTAGCCGCTCAATGTTGGGGCTCGGCCCCCAAAGATGCGGAGCATTCTGCACCTTTGGGCCGGCGCGATGCCCGTCTGATTGGCACCGTTTTTGGCGCCAGTCGGCGGACATCGTGCCGTTGGGGGAGAATTTCACCCCTGGTTTCCCACACCACGGCCCTACGACACCTGGTGAAAAAGTCCACTGCCTTTGCGTGGCAGGCAGCACATCAGGCAGAGTGGTTGGAGCTGAAAGCCAAGCTCACCACTGCACCCGGCTTCGCATTTTTCGACCCAGACAGGGAGACAAAGATCTCAACAGATGCGAGCCAGGGTGGCATCGGTGCGGTGCTGCTTCAACGCGATGACACTTCATCCTGGGCACCGGTAGCCTACGCATCGAGGGCCATGACGTCCACCGAAACACGGTATGCACAGATAGAGAAGGAATTCCTGGGTCTTCTCACTGGAATTCTCAAGTTTCACGACTATGTCTACGGCCTGCCGATGTTCACTGTCGAAACGGATCATAGGCCTCTGGTCCACATGATCCACAAGGACCTGAACGACATGACGCCTCGGTTGCAGCACATCCTCCTCAAACTCAGAAGGTACGACTTTGACTGAGTGTACACGCCTGGCAAGGAGCTCATCATCGCTGATGCATTGTCCCGCTCCATCACCTTGCCTAGTGAACCGCTGGAAATCATCCGGCAGATTGAATCACAGGTGCAGCTGTGTGCTGGCACCCTCCCAGCGTCTGATGAGAAGGTGGTTCGTATCTGCAAGGAGACAGCCAAGGACCCCCTCTTGCAGCGTGTCATGCACCACCTCGCCAATGGCTGGCAGAAAGGGCAGTGCCCTCAATTTTACAATGTAAAAGACGACCTGACGGTGATTGATGGTATCCTCCTCAAGCTGGACCAGATTGTCATTCCACTCAGTCTCCATAGCTTGGTGCTCCGCCAAATCCATGAGGGACACCTGGGCGTCGAGAAGTGCAGACGCAGAGCCAGGCAGGCTGTCTACTGGCCTGGTAATAGCAAGGATATCTCGAACATGGTCCTCAACTGTGCGACCTGTCAACGCTTCCAGCCAGCGCAGAGCAAGGAGATGCTCCAGCAGCATGAGATCGAGACCCCCTCGTGATCCAAGGCTGGCATCGACCTCTTTCGTGCGAATGGTCGTGACTACGTGTTGATTATTGACTATTTCTCCAATTACGTTGAAGTCGTGAAGCTCTCAGACCTCACATCTCGGACCGTCATCAAGGCCTGTAAGGAGACATTCTCCAGGTATGGTATCCCACTCACTGTCATGAGTGACAAGCCCGTGCTTCAGCAGCCACGAGTGGTCTGTGTTTGCCAAGTCGTCCCAATTCAAACATGTCACTTCCAGCCCACACTATCCGCAGTCCAATGGGAAGGTTGAAAAATGGGTGCACATTGTGAAACAGCTCATCTGCAAGGTGTGGATTCTGCTTCTGACATCTACCTCGCGCTGCTTGCGTACAGGGCGACCCCGCTGTCCACTGGCATGTCGCCGGCTCAACTCCTGATGAATAGGGACCTGCGGACGACACTCCCAGCCATACACTTGCCCAACCCGGATTACCTCCCGGTGCTGCAGAAGGTGCAGCAGCTCCAAAACCAGCAAAAGCAGGGCTATGATGCTCATGCCACCGATTTGCCCATGTTATCCCCGGCAGACACTGTCAAGATCAAGATACCGGATGGTGGCTGGTCTGCTCCAGCTGTCGTTGTTTGACAGGCTGCGCCCCTCTCGTATGTTGTACGTATGGCTGATGGTTCTGTTGTGCAATGGAACAGACGGGCACTGCGCAAGGTTGCCTGCCCGCAACCGCTTTCTTCTCCATTTCCGTCCATTGTTTTGCCACCTCCTGATACCTCAAACTACGAAGCAATCAGTCAGGCTTCCATCCCGTCTGTCAAGGCGCCATCGTCCCCAACACCACCTCTCCGGCAGTCGACAAGGATCAGATGCAAGCCCCAGAGACTGGACTTATGAACATTTGTTTGTTTGCTATGTTCTGTTTTCTCGCATTAGACAGCTGTCTTCACATGTAAATATGTTCACATATGCCACCGTTTGTAAATATGTTAGTTTATGACTCCACTTGTATATACATTTCCACATGCCAACAGAACATACAAAAAAGAAGGGGAGATGTCATGATATGCAGACATGCAGATAATGATATACAGACAGGCACAGACAGGCAGCTAATGAACACAGAGAACAGGACATGACTAATGAGCAGGCAGGACACTCAGGGGTGGTATCTCACTATAAAAGGCACGAGGCGCTCACACTCCGCCTCTTTCCACTGATGAACATCTACAGAGTGAGTCAGTATGTACAGTCTACATCCCACCCCAGGCAGTAGTGAGGAAGGCGCTGGACGAACTATACACAGTAATAAACCACTATGAAACAGAACACCCGGAGGCCTTGTTCATCGTGGCCGGAGACTTCAACAAGGCCAACCTCAAGAGTGTGCTGCCAAAATTCCACCAGCACATCTCCTGTCCCACCAGGGGTGACAACACACTTGACCACTGCTACTCAAAAAACAAGAGCGCCTACCGTTCCATCCCCCGACCGCACTTTGGGAAATCAGGCCATAAGACGATGCTCCTTCTCCCGGCATACAAGCAGAAACTCAAGCGGGAGAATCCAGCTAAGAAGGTCGTGCAGTGCTGGTCCGAGGAGACAGAAGAGCTCTTATGTGACTGCTTAGAGACAGTGGACTGGTCCATATTTAAGAACTCAGCGACCAACTTAAATGAGTATGCTACCACCGTCACAGACTTCATCAGCAAATGTGTGGACTACTGCGTGCCAAAGAAAACAGTACGTGCGTTCCCCAACTGGAAACCATGGCTCAATCGCAAGATTGACTCCCTACTGAAGGACAGATCTGAGGCGTTCAAGGCAGACGACCCTGACCTATACAAGAAATCCAAGTACGACCTCCGCAAAGCCATCCGGAATGCCAAGAGAGAATATCAAACCGAGCTAGAGTCACAGACAGACTCTCGGCGGTTGTGGCAAGGACTAAACAACATAACGGGCTACAAAGCGAAGCCAAACAGTATCTCTGGCAGCAGCGCACCCCTCTCCGATGAACTCAATGCATTCTATGCTCGGTTCGAGCAGGTAACCAACAATTCGCTGGCGGGTGCCCCAGCAGCCCATAATTCACCCCTACCCACCATCACAGCTTCCGAAGTCAGATTGGCCTTCCTGAAAGTGAACCCTCGGAAGGCGACGGGCCCAGACGGGATCCCTGGTTGTGCACTCAGAGCCTGCGCAGACCAGCTGGCAGAGGTATTCACGGACATCTTTAACCTGTCCCTACTCCACTCCGAGGTCCCCACCTGCTTCAAGAAGACCATCATCATAACGGTACCAAAGAAGAACCAGGCAAAGTGCCCTAATGACTACCGACCAGTGGCCCTGACTTCAGTCATAATGAAGTGCTTCGAGAGGTTGATCATGAAGCGCATCACCTCCATACTCCGAGAACATCTTGATCCACTGCAATTCGCATACCGCTGCAACCGGTCCACAGCAGACACCATTTCCCTGGCCCTACACTCATCCCTAGAGCATCTCAAAAACAAGGACTCCTACATTAGACTCCTATTTATTGACTACAGCTCCGCCATCAACACCATAATCCCAGCCAAGCTCATATCAAAGCTCCAAAACCTAGGACTTGGCTCCCCACTCTGCAACTGGATCCTCGATTTTCTGACCAACAGACCACAATCAGTAAGAATGAACAACAACACCTCCTCCACAATAGTCCTCAACACCGGCGCCCCGCAAGGCTGCGTACTTAGCCCCCTACTCTACTCCCTGTACACACACGACTGCGTGGCAAAACTTGGTTCCAATTCCATCTACAAGTTTGCTGACGATACGACCATAGTGGGCCGGATCTCGAGTAACGATGAGTCCGAATACAGGAGGGAGATAGAGAACCTAGAGGAGTGGTGTAGCGACAAGAATCTCTCCCTCAATGCCAGCAAAACTAAAGAGCTGGTAATTGACTTCAGGAAGCAAAGTACTGTACACACCCCTGTCAGCATCAACGGGGCCGAGGTGGAGATGGTTAGCGGTTACAAATTCCTAGGGTTGCACATCTCCAAAAATCTGTCCTGGTCCACCCACGTCGACGCTACCACCAAGAAAACACAACAGTGCCTATACTTCCTCAGGAAACTAAGGAAATTCGGCATGTCCACATTGACTCTTACCAACTTTTACAGATGCACCATAGAAAGCATCCTATCAGGCTGCATCACAGCCTGGTATGGCAACTGCTCGGCCCAGGACCGCAAGATACTTCAGAGAGTCGTGAACACAGCCCAGTCCATCACACAAACCTGCCTCCCATCCATTGACTCCATCTACACCTCCCGCTGCCTGGGGAAAGCGGGCAGTATAATCAAAGATCCCTCCCACCCGGCTTACTCACTCTTCCAACTTCTTCCATCGGGCAGGAGATACAGAAGTCTGAGAACACACAAAAACAGCTTCTTTCCCACTGTCACCAGACTCCTAAATGACCCTCTTATGGACTGACTTCATTAACACTACATCCTGTATGCTTCATCCGATGCCAGTGCTTATGTAGTTACATTGTGTATGTTGTGTTGCCCTATTATGTATTTTCTTTTATTCCCTTTTCTTCTCATGTACTTAATGATCTGTTGAGCTGCTCGCAGAAAAATACTTTTCACTGTACCTCGGTACACGTGACAATAAACAAATCCAATCCAATCCAATCCAATACAGTAACACACCTCCAGCACGTGTCTAAGAGCAAGTCTGGTTCAGTCAGACAGAGTAACCACACTTAGCAGAGAGTCGAACTCATAGAGAACTGGGCTAACTGGGCTATTGGTTCAATAAATCAGATTGAACTAACTTCAAGGTCTGGAGTATCTTTTGGTCAAAGCTGCATCCAGTTGCAGCCTGTGTTATCCCAGAGTACATAACACAACACTGAGGTTGCGAAAGATGTCATTGAAATTTAAGTTATTTTGCTTGCTTTCATTCCACAGGCTAATCCACTGGCCGCTCTCCTGTTGAACTGTCAAAATCCGGTGGCAGCGCAGGCAATTGGAGAAGCAGAAGTAATTCAGGACTTTGTTAGTTTTGTGAACAAAAAGTAATCATTCAGAAAACAGAGCTGAACACAATGGTGAAAACTCCGTCAAGCCAAATAGCCGTTGTGATCAGCTGGAGCCCCCTGGACTGGTGCAATATTGGAAGAATTCCTAAATTAAATATAGAAGTATTCTCCAATGATGTGCACTAGAAGAGAGGTGTAAAATCCCATCAATTTACAATGTGCAAACAGAACGCGGCAGTTCATTTTGGCAATAGTAAAGCCCAAATGAAATGCTTCACTTCCTCATGCACTTTATTTGTGGAGAATCTGAAATCAATCTGGCCAAGCAAGACAAATGAGTGTCAGCAGATGTTGAGGCAATCGAAAGCACCTTCGGTGGGATGTAGCATTGGGGAATTCAAAAGAGTATTTCAAGAGATTGTTACCCTTAGTTGAGTGCTCGATTTTAACAGTTCCACCTGCTTTTTTCTGCTGTATCCCTAACCAATACAACATTCTAATGCTCCAATGCAATTATATACGTTTTCCAGATAATATGGATCTTGAAAAAAGAAAAGACTTGCATTTACATAGTTCTTTTACCAACCACTGGATATCTCTACCGGACACAAGCACGTTACAGCCAATGAAGGACATTTGAACTATAGAATTTGTACAGTGCAGAAGGAGGCCATTCGGCTCATCGAGTCTGCACCGATCCTCTGAAAGAGATGCTACCTAGGATCATTCCCCCTCCCTGTTGGCCATAATGCTACCTAACCTTTGGACACTAAGGGCAATTTATCATGGCCAATCCGCCTAACCGGCACATCTTTGGACTGTGGGAGGAAACCGAAGCACCCAGAGGTAAACCACACACACACGGGGAGAACGTGCTAACTCCACACAGACAGTCGCTCAAGGTCGGAATCGAACTGTGTCCCTGGGTGATGTGAGGCAGCAGTGCTAACCACTGTGTCATCGTGCCATCCCTGTTTGAAGTGCACCAACTGTTGTTATGTAGGAGACGCAGCAGCTAAACACCAAGATCCCACAAATGGCAATATAGTAATGAACAGAGAATATGTTTTGTTTGTTCATTGAGGGATAAAAATGGGCCAGGACACCAGGGATAACTCACCTGTAGTTCTTCACAATAGTACCATGGAACCTTTACATCCATCCTCAGTTTATAGTCTTATCTAGTACCTCCAGTGGTACAGCACTCCACCAGTGCTCCCCTGGAGTGTCAGATTTGTTTTTTGTGCTCAAGAGTGGGACTTGAACCTAGAATCTTGGGTCTCAGAGGCGAGGATACCACTAACTGAGTGACAGCTGACACGGAATAATTCAAGTCTTTGAATTGCCAGACATGACATTCGCATCTCACTAAAACCAGCACAGCCTGGAAAAGCTTTCAACATATTCTGAAGCTGGAAGAAATTCATCTGAGGGGAATGTGGGGACGTTCAAAACTGTCACGTCTGGCCAGATATGCTATTCGCTGAAATATTGTAAAAGGTTTTGACAGGGATACTCAGTGGAAAGATAAGTATTCTTTTTTTTACAATTGTTTCTCACAGACATGTCTGTGAAATAAATTGATGCCAGATTAACAGAATTCGTTTGACATAAATGTTCTTACTAACATGGTTCCCTGGTACATTAGTCAAGAAATCAAAACACTCAAGAATAAAATCATGAAACCTTTGATCTTGTTGTTGATGAGGAAGATGCTTAATCTTCAGAATCTCAAAAGGGATGAATCTTATTGAATTGTCTTTCTAGCAATACCAGAGCCTTCATCTAGAATAATTATAATGGTTATCAAACACTGATAAACAAACACTGCAGCATAGTCCAGTTCTGTGGCATATGATCTGAGAGGTGAGATTAGCTTCACTTGATCACGTAGTACTTGGCAGAGTGTAGAACTAAGGAGCCCCGGCAAAACTGGTCATTAGGGGTTAGAAGGACAATAGTTCAATAACTGCAGTCAAATCTGAGGTAAAGAACATGGTTGTGATTGTTGAAGGCCTATTCCTCTTCATCTGCTTCAACAATGCGCTTTCATTTATCACAAGGTCAGGAGTGGGACTGTTTGCTGATGTTTCAGAGGGTGGGATTTTCCAGCCCTGACACCAGTGGGCGTAGTCATGGGTGGGAAAGAAAATTTGGAGAGCCGTTACAGCCAGATTTCCCTGTCCTATTTGGGACAGTGCCTAGAGGTGCCAGGGCAGGAAAATCCTGTCGATACTGTTCAGCTCCAGTCACAACTCATATGATAATAACAACCTCCCCCTTGTGTTCCTAATAGCAGGGCCTGGATCACACTCAGGTTTGGGCTAACAAGTGGAAGGTACCATACATACCAAGTAATGACAATCTCAAACATCTGTCCCTTGACTTTCAATGGCATCACTATCTCTTTTGTTATTCATTAGTTGTAGGTGTCGCTGGCTGGGCCAGCATTCATTGCCCATCCCTAATTGTCCTTTAACTGAGTGATTTGCTGTGCGGTTAAGAGTCAACCACATTGCTGTGGATCTGGAGTCACAAGTAGGCCAGACCAGATAAGGATGGCAGATTTCATTCCCTAAAGGACATTAGTGAACCAGATGGGTTTTATGGCAATTGTTTCATGGTCAGCATTCTACTTTTTAATTGTAGATTCTTATGTGGATTTTTATTAAATTCAGGTGACACCATCTGTTGTGGTCTCCGGATTACCAGTCCAGTGACAATACCAGTATGCACCCCCTCCTCGGCGAATAACCTACCATCAATAGTTTGGGAAACACCATTGACTGAAAGTCTAACTGGCCCTCCACACCAACACTGTGGATACTGAGGTGGGTGGGTATTCTACAAATGATTCACTCATGACCTATCAAAGCCTTTCCATCGTCTGCAACACACAAGTCAGGAATGTGACGGAATGTTCGCAATGCACCAGGGTCGATGCTGTCACAACACCATGCAACAAGCTCAAAATTAACCTGGTTTGCTTGCTGAGCATCCCTGCTTCTGGACTCAATATCCACCTCAATCCACCACTTGGACACTGTGGCTGGAATCAGAGAACAGGGATAAATGGATCTTTTTCAGGTTGGCAAATTGTAACCAATGGAGTGCCACATGGATCAGTGTTGGGGTCTCAACCATTTACAATCTAATTAAAAAACTTGGAAGAAGGGACTGAGTGTATTTCAGCCAAATTTACTGATGATGCAAAAATAGGTAGAAGGGCATATTATGAGGAGGATAAAAATAGTCTGCCAAGGAATATGGTTGGCTTAAGTGAGTGAAAAATAAATTTGGCAAATTGGAGCACAATAAAATCTCTGTTGCCCAACGCTGTGCCAACCAGCTAGCTCCAGTAACTGGAATTGTTGTGCCAGCACTGGTTATTTTCCTACCGATATCTCTCAGCCCTTAAAACCTGGCACTGACTCTCGTTGCTGAATGGTTATGTTCATTGCTTGCTGTCAGTCTCACTCTCATACAACTGATAATAAGTGTCAAGCACACAGGTAGTTGTTATCGGTGACCTGCCCTCACTCTGGTCTCAGCCTCCCAATGCTCTGCAACACCATGTTCCCTTGCTGCTGCTCACTTGATTCACGGGCATCCGCTCCTCTCGTGAGAGCCCAGCACCCACATCACCATGGGATCACCCAGCTACCGATTGATTGAAAGATGTCAGGAGCTTTCTGATTGGATGAAAATGAGGAACTCATCTTACATTGCGGTTAACCGGCATTTTTGATTAGCAGGTCAATTCCCTTTCCCGGAATATGCTTGATAACAGAAATCATGCTGTATAATGTCGGGAAATGTGAGGTGGCCCATTTCAGTGAGAAGCATAGAAAAGCAGAATCATATTTCAACAGAAAGAGACTGCAGACTGCTTATGGCACAGAGTGCTGGGTGTACATCAATCACAAGAAGGTTAGCATGTAGACACAGCAAGTAGATCAGATGGGAAATTAAATGACGGCCTTCATTGCAAGGGGGATATAGTATAAAGCATGGAAGCCCTGTTACAACTGTACAGGGCACACCTGGAGCAGTGTGTGCGGCTTTGGTCTCCTTATTTAAGGCGGGACATACTTGCATTGGAGACAGTACAGAAAAGATTAATTTGACTTATTCCTGGGGTGAAGGGTTTTTTATGAAGAAAGGTTGAACAGGTTGAACCTCTACTCATTGGGATTTAGAAGAATGAGAGATGATCTTATTGAAACGTATAAGATTCTGAGGGGACTTGACAGGGTAGATGTTGTGAGGATGACGTGGGGGAATCTTCAACTAGGAGACACAGGCTCCGAAGATGGAGATGAACAGGGGTTTCCTCTCTCCGACGCCGTCAACATTTGGAATCCTCTATCCCAGGGAGAAGAGAAAGCTGGGTCATTGAATGTATTTAATGCAGAGTCAGATAGATTGCTGATCTACAAGGGAGTAAAGGATTATGGGAGCTGCGGGCAGGAAAGTGGAGTTAAAGCCACAATCAGATCTTATTGACTGCCAGAGCAGGTTCGACAGGCTGAATGACATATTCCTTTTCCTATTTCTTATGTTCTTATTTTCAGTTTGTGCAATGTACAGGATGCACTGTGGAAACTTGTCAAGGTTACTTAGGCAGTATACGTTCATCTCTGATCTTTAACAGCAGCTGTCATGGGAGTGTCCCTTTAAGAAATGTTTTTGTCTTATCACATGGCTTCAGTGATGTCATTGTGTGCGTGGAGCTGGGCTGTGGCTCTATGAGTTTTACTTTTGTTTTGAGTTTTGGACTGGTTTGAACTGCACAGGTTGAAAGAAGTGTTTTTCGCTATCTTCATTTTAAAAGCTGTTCCAGACTGCTTGGTAATTTCAAAGAGATAATTGCTTTCTGGAAGGAATTCAAATCTGCTGTTTGAAAAGGGGAACAGAGTATCACAAACAAGTCTTATACCAGTGAGAATGCTGTGTGCTGGGCCACGCCTTTGAAAAGGGGTTTCTGGTTTTACTTGGATTTTGTTATTGAATTGGAACAGTTAAGGGGGAATTCATTAAGGGTTATACATAGATTACTGTAGCTATGTAGGGTCTTTATGTTTGTAATTGATAAAAAATTCTTGCTGTATGTGTTTATACAAATGTTAATTAAATTCTCAGAATAAAGCTTGTTTTCTTTTATTAAAAGCGCCTAAGAAGTCCGTTGAATAACACTGTTATTCCCTGGGAAAGGCAGGCTCTTGTGCTCATCCTAGCCAAATTCAACAAAATGTTGAATCAGGTGAACTCCATAATATACTTTGGAGTTTTTTAAACCCTGGCCCATAACACAGCAAAGCCAATGGGCACCATCACCTTCAGGTTCTAAGACACATAACACTCTGACTTGGACATACATAATCCATACCCTTCCTGGAACAAAATCCTGGAATTCTCAGGTTAACGCCCTTATGGGATCATCCTCAGCACAGGTAAAAGTCCACCACCATTGTCCCAAGACAACTGAGTTTGGACAATCAATGTGGCCTACCACTGTTGCCCATGCCCTGAGAATAAACATAACCATCCATAGTTAGTCACTGCTAGTCCGTCCAAAAAACGTTCCAAAACATCCCTTCATTATTAAGATGCGATGAAGTGCCATGTTTCACGTGACAGTCTTTAGTAAGTGTTCGGATACAAATACAATGGCAAAATATTTGAGTTTCCTAGACATGGTCATTATTTAACAAGGCTGAAGGACACAGTGCTTATGATTTCCCAACTCGGGAAAGGACAACAGCAATGTGTCAAAGACTGACAAGAAAGCTATTGCAAGCACTATTAATGTGTGGCTTGCAGTCATTCTGTAATATTTCATCGGCATTCTTCCTTCAAACCAGTTGATTCATATTACGTAAACATCAGGTCCTTTCGAGACTTTATTATGTTTTGATGTTCTTATTATTTCAAGGTCACCTTGAATGGCTTTCATCTCACGAAACATGTGATCTATAATTTCCAGTCTGCACATTAGTTACTGCCTTGGCTTCGATGCAGTGATCTATTGTTCCCTGCTTCTTCAGCAAAGACAAATTATGTTATAGCTTTTCCTACAGCAGTTTACCGACCAGGTTCTTTGATTGTTTTCCCCACTGTTTCATGTCAAAAATGCAATGTTTACACAATTGCTATGTTAATAGTATTTAACATGTGGCTGCTTGCTCATAATCGATCACATATTGATATGTTTAATGAGGCATTTGGTATTTAAACTCACTGGTTCGGAACAAAGTGAAGCTTTCACATTGAAGGTGTATGGTCCGCTGTGTTATAAGCAGCCCATTCCCCTCTGCCAAGATATGCGGGTTTGGTCGATTGATCACACTAAATTGCTCCTTAGTGTCCAAACATTAGGTGGGGTTGCTGGGTTGCGGGGATGAGGTGAAGGTGTGGACTTAGGTAGGGTGCTCTTTCAGGGCCGGTGTAGACTCGATGGGCCAAATGCCTCCTTCTGCACTGTAAATTCTATGACTTCGATCTCCCCCGAATCCATTGGCATCAAAGACTCAAATATTACGTGGACTTCAGTAAGGCTTTTGACAAGATCCTGCACGGCTTGCTGATGAAGAAGGTAAGAGCCCATGGGATCCAGGGCAATTTGGCAAACTGGATCCAAAATTGGCTTTGTGGCAGAGGCACAGGGTGATGGTCAAACATCGTTTTTGTGACTGAAAGACTGTGTCCATGGTGTACCGCAAGGATCGGCGTTGAGTCCCTTGCTGTTTGTAATGTACATTACTGATCTAGACGGGAATGTGGGTGGTATGATCAGTAAGTTCATAAATAACACTAAAACTGTGGTGTGGTAAATAGCGTGGAGTAAAAGCCTTTGATTACAGGATGATGTAGACCGACTGATCAGATGGGCAAAACAGCGGCAAAGGGAACTTAGCCCTGAAAAGTGTGAAGTGATGCATTTTGAGAGGGCTAACAAGACAAGGGATAATGAATGGTAGGACTCTAGGAAGAACAGGATTAGAGCCTTGGGGTGCATGGTCATAGGTCCCTGAAGGCAGCAGGACAGGTATATATGTGGTCAATAAGACATATGGGATAGTTGCCTTTATTCGCAGAGGCATAGAACATAAGAGCAGGGAGGTTTGATGGAGCTGTATAAAATGCTCATTAGGAGGCCACAGCTAGAATATTGTGTGGTTCTGGCCGCCACACTACAGGAAGGATATAATTGCACTAGAAAGGATGAAGAGGGGATTCACCAAGATGCTGTCTGTGCTGGAACATTTCAGCTATGAAGGGAGGCTGGTTAGGCTGGGGTTATTCTTGAAGCAAAGACGGCCTGATTGAGGTGTACAGAATTATGAGGCACATAGATAGGAAGAAACATTTCCCCTTAGTAGAGGGGTCAATAACCAGAGACATAGATTTAAAGTAAGAGGCAGGAATTCTAGAGGGAACCAGTGGGCAGTGGGAATGAGGAACTCACTGCCTGAAAGGGTGGTAAGAAGTCTTACAACACCAGGTTAAAGTCCAACAGGTTTGTTTCAAACACTAGCTTTTGGAGCACTGCTCCTTCCTCAGGTGAATCTTTCCTCAGGTGAAGGAGCAGTGCTCCGAAAGCTAGTGTTTGAAACAAATCTGTTGGACTTTAACCTGGTGCTGTAAGACTTCTCACTGTGCTCACCCCAGTCCAACGCCGGCATCTCCACATCATGAAAGGGTGGTAGAAGCAAGAACCCTCACAGGATTTAAGAAGCATTTAGATGAACACTTGAAATGCCATAGCATACAAGGCTATGGACCAAGTGCTGGAAAATGAGATAGAATAGATAGGCACTTGACGGCCGACACAGACACGATGGGCCAAGGGGCCTCTTTTGGTGCTGTAAAGCTCTATGACTCTATTCATGGATCTTGTAACAAACCATTTGTGGATATGACACTTGGTCTCATTTTCTCTATCAGCAGGACTTTAGGATTTCCAATGGGTTTCAGTTGGACTAGGGGTAGGAAATTTAGGAGAAGCAAGCAGTGGCTAGAGGGCATGGACTATCTGCAGCTTCTGTTACCCCAGCTTCCTTTATGATAGAGTGAAAGTAGCATTAAGGCCAACTGTTCTTCGGCTGAAGTTCTGGAGCCCCAGTGGATATTTATGGACAACAGCATCAATTTCACAAAAAAGACAAATAATTGTACTTATATTTGCCTGCCTGTCGTATTTAAGTGAATGATTAAGTGTTGTCTATGTTATCAATCCAGTTGATCCTGATAATGCGCTGCCCCTGCAATAAGCCATTTGGTGTGGGCAGCTGGACAGGAACGGAAGCCCATTTTTATAACCTCAAGTGATTAAGGGGCAGGAAGGAAGTGTGGGTTTCTGTTCAAGGGCTGCCCATTACCGATCGTGGGGCACCCCACCTTAGGTTGAACCCCTGTTTCCTTCCTACCCACTCTCTACCTTAAACCTACCCCCTCCCCTCGCTACTGTCCCTCTCCTTAACCTACTGCAACCCTCCCAGCCCAAGACCCTGGGGTTACCTGCTCCGGGGACCTTAGGCCATGGACTCCTCTCTTCAGCTGCTGTCCCAGAAGTGGCCACTAATGCCTTCCAGGCGCTGTCAGGATTGACGGAGCCACTGGCAAATCAGGTTGGATGGCAGCTCCAGAGGGCAGGGCAACTGCCCTAATGAGGGGAGGGAAGTTTCACTCCACCCTCATTCGCGCTTTGCCGATGCAGGCCAGGTCAGCGTGGAGTGTGCTGGCCCCATGCCGACGTGAATTCCAGGGCAGCATGAAGTCTACCCCCCCCCCCCCCCACCCCCCCCCCCCCCCCCCTCCCACACAAACCCATACACACACACCATATTGATCAGCCCATTGGCAGGGATTGAGATTTTAAACAAAGGATCAAATGCCAAGACATTGAAAGATGCCACAATGCATATTATTTGAAAATGAGCACAATTCCCCTGGTGTCCTGGCCAACATTTATCTCATGTCTGGGAGTAGGATGTTGATGATGCAACTGGCTGCCTCATTAGTCTACATAACAGTAATTTAAGAAAAGTACAATGTAAGAAACTGTGTAAGTGCAAATGTTCCTTTCAGGCTGAGGCTATATTGTTATCCTTGTCAGGATAAGGTGATTCATCCATAACAGTGAACACATGCAAAACCATTTTAAACAAATGTAGTCACCTTAAACATGCTCAAAGCTTTTGCTCACATCTCAGTCCTGCACATCAGCAGGTGTAAACGTCAAGCTATATTGACATGCACTGATGGGATATGCATTTTCTTTATAGGCTCCTACACCAGTGTGAGTTCTGATTTAAAAATTCTGGCACCTGGTTCACATCCCCTCCAAGATATCACACCCTCCCTGTCTCTCTAATCTCCACCACTCCATAACACCCTGAGATATCAACATTCCTCTAATTCTGGACTCTTGCGCATCCTTAATTTTAATCACTCCACCATAGGCGCCCGCACCTTCAGGTGTTTTTCTGCTAAACACTGGAATTCCCTCCCTAAACTCATCCGTTTCTCTATCTTTACCTACTTTTTAGATGGCTCTTTTGTTGACCTTTTTATTAATTCATGAGGTGTGGGCGCTGCTGGCTAGGTCAGCATTTATTTCACACCCCTAATTGCCTTTGAGAATGTGGCAGTGAGCTGCCTTCTTGCACCGCTGCAGTCCACGAGGTGTAAGTACACCCACTGTGCTGTTAGGCAGGATTCTGACCCAGTGACAGTGAAGGAACAGCCGATATATTTACAGGTCAATTTGGTGCGTGGTTTGGAGGAGAACCTCGAATGATGGTGGTGTCCTCATGTGTTTGTTGTCCTCATCCCTCTCAGTTGTAGAGGTAGTGGGTCTGGAAAATACTAATGAAGGAGCCTTGCTGAGTTGCTGCAGTGCATCCTATATATGCTGCATCAGCAGTCGAGGGTGTGAATGTTGAAGGTGATGGATGGGGACCTCAGGAGGAGGCCTACATGGATCATTCACCTGACACGTCTGGTTGAAGATTGTGGCAAATGCCTTGCTTTTTGCAATAATGTGCAGAATTGAGGAAGGGGATGTTCGTGGAGCCTCCTCCTTCTGTTAGTTTTTTTAATTGTCCACCACCATTCACCCCTGGATGTGGAAGGCCTGCAGAACTTAAATCTGATCTGTTGGTCATGGGATTGCTTAGCTCTGTCTTAAACCTACCTCTCATTTCTCCTAATGGCTTCCTTTCTTTATTCATGAATGGGATGTGAGCATCACAATAAGGCATGCATTTATTTCCTATCACTAATTGTTTTGGGGAAAATGGTGGTGAGTCATCTTCTTGAGCCACTCTAGTCCATGTGAGGGCGATGTGTGGCGTGGTGTCGGATTTTGTTCAATAATGTTCCTGTGAAGTACTTTGGAATATTTTACACTGTTGAAGTTGCTATATAAACAGACATTGTTTTCCTCTCGAGAAACATTGGGTTAGATTTTGACTGCGGGCCAGGATGTGTAACGGGTGATAGTAAAGTCGGGAGCTAGTTTACATCTTTCCTGATTTTCAAGCCCATTGAAGTCAAACTCAAACTCGAGATCTACCTGAGTGAATGTGGGGTGATCACCCGACAGGGGAAAGGAAAGAGAATCCGGCTCTTGTTGAAAGCTAGCTAACAGTGGCATATCTTGAAGAGTTCTCATTGCCATTCTTTTACTGCATCATGCAGGAACACCAGAACGAGTGAAGAAAAAGGACAGGCACCTTCCTCTCACTTTTCATTTATTGCACAGCAGGCAGAGTAAACAAGAGAAGTGACTCAAACAAGCCATTGTAAATCAGAGTTTAGCCTTCAGTGACTTCTGCTGATTATTTTCCGTCCCATTGTACATTCTATTTCAGTAGTTTCGAAATTCCTCTTAGAATGTCAAACATCTTTCCCCAATAACTACCTGAAGTTGTCTCTTCCATGGCTCGACTGTAGCTGTCAGTAATTCAGTGCCAAGATTCTGCATGAGTAACAGGTAAAGTTCCTGAAAGCAATATTGCCCTCAGGCCAACATGGCTAATACATTGCTGGCAAACTGTTGGACTTTTAGCATCAGGATCAGATGCAGGAGCAAAGGAAGGCAGCCAGGCCATTCAACCTCTTAAATCTGTTCAGCCATTCAATTGAATTCTGGTTGATTTATATCTTAACCCCCATCTACTCAACGGTTTCATAACCTTTAATGCCCTTGCTGAAAAAAAACTTAAGCAATCTCAGTTTTTAGATTTTCAATTGAAACCCCACCCCAGCCCCCACCCCCCCATGCCCAACCCACACAACTTGATCAGCATTTTGCAAGAAAAGGTTGCAGGTTTCCACTGTAAGGTTTAGGGTTTTAAGGTTCAGGGCTCCAGGGGGTTAAGCCAGATTGGCACTGTAAGGGGGCTGTGGGCGACACTCAAATAGAACATATCGGGCGGGATTCTCCGCGAACCGGCAGGTCGGGACACTCCAGCGCGAGGAGTGGCGTAAACCACTCCAGCGTCGGGCCACCCCAAAGGTGTGGAATCCTCCGCACCTTCAGGGACTAGGCCAGCACCGGAGTGTTTGGCACTGCGCCAGCTGGCATGGAAGGGCTTGGCGCCACGCCAACCGGCGCTGAAGGGCCTCCGCCAGCCGACGCGAGTTGGCGCATGCGCAGGAGCGCCAGCGTCTGCTGGCGTCATCCCAGCGCATGTGCAGGGGGGTACTTTTCCGCACCGCCCATGGCGGAGGTTGACAGCGGGTGGTGCGGAGGGAAAGAGTGCCCCCCACGGCACAGGCCCGCCCGGGAATCAACGGGGGGGGGGGGGGGCGCTGCCAACGGCACTCGACCGACGCGGCGCGATTCCCGCCCCCGCCAAAACCCCGGCGCCGGAGAATTCGGCAGCTGGCAGGGGCGGAATTAATGCCGCCCTCTGGCGATTCTCCAACCTGGTGGGGGGTCAGGGAATCCCACCCCTGGGCGCGATTCTCCCCTACCTGGCGGGGCGGGAGGTTCCGGCGTAATGGAGTGGCGGGAACCACTCCGGCGTCGGGCCGCCCCAAAGGTGCGGAAGTCTCCACACCTTTCGGGGCCAAGCCATCACCTTGAGGGGCTAGGCCCGCGCCGGAGTGGTTTCCGCCGGGCGAATCATGCGCGGGAGTGTCAGCGGCTGCTGACGTCATCCCCGCGCATGCGCAGGGGAGGGGGTCTCTTCCGCCTCCGCCATAGTGAAGACCATGGCGAAGGCGGAAGAAAAAGAGTGCCCCCACGGCACAGGCCCGCCCGCGGATCGGTGGGTCCCGATCGCGGGCCAGGCCACCGTGGGGGCACCCCCGGGGCCAGATCGCCCCGCGCCCCCCCAAGGACCCCGGAGCCTGCCCGCATTGCCTTGTCCCGCCGTTCAAAAGCTGGTTGCATCCACGCCAGCGGGAGAGGGTTGACAACGGCGGGACTTCGGCCCATCGTGGGCCGGAGAATCACCGGGGGTGGGCCCGCCGACCGGCGGGGCGCGATTCCCGCCCCCGCCGAATCTCTGGTGGCGGAGAATTCGGGCCACGGCGGGGGCGGGATTCACGCCAGCCTCCGGCGATTCTCTGACCCGGTGGGGGGTCGGAGAATCGCGCCCCAGGTCTTTCTAGAAAGGACTTCAGAGCAGAGGATACCCCAGCAGAAACAACTGTGGTTAGAAACAGTACCTGCCCTTTCTAGGAAGCACTTCAGAACAAAGAAAAGGCCTCTACGAAAAAAACTATGGTTATAAACATCACCTGCTCATAGAGGAAGCACTTCAGAGTTAATGGACCATGAAGAGTTGCAAAAACAAATTAAGTTCACTCCGTTTTTGAAATACCCTGGACCTAGGTGGCACGGTAGCACAGCGGTTAGCACGGTTGCCTCAGAGCGCCAGGGACCTGAGTTTAGTTCTGCCCTTGGGACACTGTCTGTGTGGAGTTTGCACTTTATCCCAGTGTCTGTGCGTGGGTTTCCTCCGGGTGTTCCAGTTTCTTCCCACAGTCCAAATATGTGCGGGTTAGATGGATTGGCCATGCTAAATTGCCCCTGAGTGTCCAATAGTTTAGGTAGGGTTACTGGGTTACAGGAGTAGGGTGCGTAGGTAGGGTGCTCTTTCAGCAGGTTGTGCAGACCTGATTGGCTGAATGGCCTCCTTCTGCACTGTCGTGATTCTATGATTCTATGAAGAGGCTTGTAAAAGGTACTGGATAATAGAACTGAATGTAAATACAGTTTAGACTTCTCAGCAAGCCCAGAGGCTTGAAAAAGTTACATGGAATGAAATTGAATTGAAAAGAGAACTTCGAAAGTTTCCAACACATCAAAGGGAAGACTTTGGCCTCCACTTGACAGATCTTCGAACTTGACAAGCTGGGAGAGGCATTATCGGGACAATAAACACTGAGAGCTTCACCAGATGCTTGTAGTGTGATTAATCTTCCAGTTTTCCAGCAATTACTCAGCCTCTGTACAATGGTTTTGATCAGAGCGTAGCCAGACCGTGATGATAATGGTGGGGAAGGGGTTGCGGCGGGGAGGAGAGAGGGCGAGGATGAACTTCCTCATTCTTTCTCTCGATCCGTCTCTGAAACCTTTGTTGTCCAGGGACTGTGACCCCTAAGGTCGTGGTCGACGCTCCGTTGCTCTGATACTGGGATGGGATGGGATGGGGACAAGGTTGCACAAAGGTTAGCACTGTTGCTTCACAGCGCCAGGGTCCCAGGTTCAATTCCCGGCTTGGGTCACCGTCTGCGCGGAGTTTGCACGTTCTCCCCGTGTCTGCTTGGATTTTGTCCGGGTGCTCCGGTTTTCTCCTAAAAGTCCCGAAAGACGTGTAATTAGGTAATTTGGACATTCTGAATTCTCCCTCAGTGTACCTGAACAGGCGCTGGAGTGTTGCGACTGGGGGCTTTTCACAGTAACTGCATTGCAGTGTTAATATAAGCCTACTTGTGACAGTAAAGATTATTATTATGGGGGCACTACTGGGGCCCAAGTAAAACTTCAGTGAGTGGCTGAGACAGCAGAATTTGGAGTAAAAAAATATTTTGCCATGAAAATGTGCTCTCCTCCCCCATCCCTTTTCCATTTAAAATGCATGATTGTAACGTTTGGAGTTTGAATAGAATTACATATCACCTTTTCTGACAGTCAAGGGACTGAAGCTATTTTGAGGCTTGAGTCTTATTTCTGACCAGCTCAATATCTGCTCCCCTGGGAGCTGCCAGCAGTGTCAATCCATTGGGGAGGGTAGGATGTGAATGAGAGGATATCATGATACCACTGGCTGGGTCATGGGGTCTTTCATGCCAGCAGCCCAGAATATTTTCATACAACCGAGAAGAGTACTGCTGTTCCTGCTGGCCTGGCAAAGATTACTTAAACCTTACCTTTGTAGGGTTTCTTGAGAAGCTTGGTCAGAGAGTGCACAGTCCAGACCCTACTGCTTGCATCCTAAAATGGCAGCCATGGTCCTTTGTACATCACAGGAGCAGCTTCGTGTTGATCACACCCAGCTGTATCCCTCCACCACATTCCTGGACCTTGCTAACTGCATCTCTATTGTGAGACTACTTGTTCAAGGTGCAAAACAGGATGCGTCACAGCTAAACACTGGGAAGAGCAAGTTCCTCACAACAAGCTCTGTAGCCTGGCCATCTATTTGGTGTCTGCTTCGCAGCCAATGTGACAGATCGGGTTTGACTGTTCACAACCTCAGTGTCCTACTGGAATGTGAACTGAACTCCCCATCCCCGATCTTTGCGGTCACAAAGTTTTCAGAACTCACGAGTTCTGTGATGTGCCCTTAAGGATATCAGAGGAGGTCATGTGGCCAATTGGGTAACGTCTCTACCTCAGGCCCAGAAGCTCCGTGTTCAAGTCTAACACCAGGACTTGTTGCCTACAGAAGGAGTGTTCATATCACGCTTCAATGGGCTGAAAATCAGCTCGGGAATCTCTCCACTACTTCTCCCACTATTCCCCAAAGGGAAAAACAGTATGTGTGTGAAGATACGCAAAAAAAAGAGATAGCAGAATGACATCACTAGAAGGGAAGTGTGTCGTGTGATGTCTTAGTTTTACTTTCATCTTTTAAACACCTTGTATTCAAAACTCTGATTTTTTCAAGATTTCTACCCATGTATAACTGTCCTCAAGTGCCTAGTCATCATAAATTAACCCATGGCGTGTTTACCAAATTCCTTAAAAACGATTGGTGCCTTGTGTCTTGTACACCTCAACCATCTGCCAGTGGGAATATACAGCTGATAGATATTGCATTAAATCCTGGTTTGTCATAGTGTACAATCAGTCCATAGGAGCTCAGTCGGGCAGTTTTATATAATTATTTCAATTGTCGCCATTATATTTGGGGCTAGATAGGCATGTGCACAGGTCTGTGCTAGCGTTTGCTGGTGTGTACAACTAGATCAGCATTTATAGAATTATAGAACATTGCTGAAAAGAGAGACATGTTGCCAAAGCTGTTTGTCTTTTACTCAACTCAGGCCAAATTAAAAAGAGCAACTTGTAAACTCACTCCCAGTGAGTTCTCCCAGTGAGCCAGAGAGAAGACACAGCCAGAGTGAGACAGCAAAGAGTGAGTTTGGGAATTTGAATCTAGGTGGGAATTCGAAGCTGGGTGGGGAGGAAGTGCTTTTTATCCCTGGTAAGTGACTGGTAAGTAGTTTTTATGTTTTCTTTTTATTTTTATTGGTATATGTATTTATTTTTTCTTCGTTTTTTTTTTTGGGGGGGGGGGGAAATTGTAGTTGTTGAAGTTAACCAAAGGTTTAAGACATGGCAGGAGATCTCAGACCCGTGTCATGCCTTCGTGTGCGATGTGGGAGCCCAGGGACACGTCCACTGTCCCTGGCTCCTTCACGTGCAGGAAGTGTGTCCAGTTGCAGCTCCTGTTAGACCACTTGACGGCTCTGGAGCTGTGGATGGACTCACTTTGGAGCGTCCGCTATGCTGAGGACGTCGTGGATAGCACGTTTAACGAGTTGGTCACACTGCAGGTGAAAGGTACTGAGGGAGATAGAAAATGGGTGACCAAAAGACAGAGCAAGAGTAGGAAGGCAGTGCAGGTGTCCCCTGCGGTCATCTCCCTGCAAAACAGATATACCACTTTGGATACTGTTGAGGGAGATGGCTCACCAGGGGAAGGCAGCAGCAGACAGGTTCATGGCACCATGGCTGGCTCTGCTGCGCAGGAGGGCAGGAAGAAGAATGGCAGGGCTATAGTGATAGGGGACTCAATCGTAAGGGGAATAGACAGGCGGTTCTGCGGACGCAATCGAGACTCCAGGATGGTATGTTGCCTTCCTGGTGCAAGGGTCAAGGATGTCTCAGAGCAGCTGCAGGACATTCTGGGGGGTGGGGGGGGGGCGAACAGCCAGCTGTTGTGGTGCACATAGGCACCTTAGATATAGGTAAAAAATGGGACGAGGTGCTGCAAGCTGAATTCAGGGAGTTAGGAGTTAAACTAAAAAGTAGGACCTCAAAGGTAATAATCTCAGGATTGCTACCAGTGCCACGAGCTAGTCAGAGTAGGAATGTCAGGATAGATAGGATGAATGCGTGGCTCGAGAGATGGTGCAAGAGGGAAGGATTCAAATTCCTGGGGCATTGGAACCGATTCTGGGGGAGGTGGGACCAGTACAAACCGGACGGTCTGCACCTGGGCAGGACTGGAACCGATGTCCTAGGGGGGGGTGTTTGCCAGAGCTGTTGGGGAGAGTTTGAACTAATGTGGCAGGGGGATGGGAACCGATGCAGGAAGTTGGAAGGTAGTAAAACAGGGACAGAAACAAAAGGCAGTAAGGGGGAAAGTATAAGGCAGAGAAGCCACAGTCAAAAATCAAAAAGGGCGACAGTACAAGGTGCAATGACTGAGGGGAGCTCAGTGAATAGGACCAGGAATACTAAAAGGAATAAAACTGGAAGTAAAAACATTAATGGTAAGCAACGCGGCAGGTTGTTGCATGAAGATATGGGTTCAACGACAAGGAAAATTAGGAGAAAAGTTAAGAGGAAATATAATTTAGGAGAGGTTACTGATTCAGAACAGAGGTTAAAAAAAACAACATATGTGTATTTTACCTGAATGCCCGTAGTATTCGTAATAAGGTTAATGAGTTGATGGCGCAAATCATCGTGAATGACTATGACTTAGTGGCCATGACTGAAACATGGTTAAAGGATGGTCACGACTGGGAGTTAAATATCCGAGGATATCAAACTACTCGGAAGAGCAGAGTGGATGGTAAGGGAAGTGGTGTAGCTCTGTTAATTAAGGATGACATCCGGGCAATAGTAAGGGATGACATTGGTGCTATGGAGGGTAAGGTTGAATCCATTTGGGTGGATATCAGGAATAGTAAGGTGAGAAAGTCACTGAAATGAGTAGTCTATATGCCACCAAATAGTAACCTTATGGTGGGGCAGGCAATAAACAAAGAAATAACTGATGCATGTAGAAATGGTACAGCAGTTACCATGGGGGATTTTAATCTACATGTCGATTGGTTTAACCACGTCGGTCAAGGAAGCCTTGAGGAGGAGTTTATAGAATGTATCCGCGATAGTTTCCAAGAACATTATGTAATGGAACCTACGAGGGAACAAGCGGTCCTAGATCTGGTCCTGTGTAATGAGACAGGATTGATTCAGGATCTCATAGTTAGGGATCCTCTCGGAAGGAGCGATCACAATATGGTGGAATTTAAAATACAGGTGGAGGGTGAGAAGGTAAAATCAAACACTAGTGTTTTGTGCTTAAACAAAGGCGATTACAATGGGATGAGAGAAGAACTAGCTAAGATAGACTGGGAGCAAAGACTTTATGGTGAAACAGTTGAGGAACAGTGGAGAACCTTCCAAGCAATTTTTCACAGTGCTCAGCAAAGGTTTATACCAACAAAAAGGAAGGACGGTAGAAAGAGGGAAAATTGACCATGGATATCTAAGGAAATAAGGGAGAGTATCAAATTGAAGGAGAAAGCATACAAAGTAGCAAAGATTAGTGGGAGACTAGAGGACTGGGAAATCTATATGGGGCAACAGAAAACTACTAAAAAAGCTATAAAGAGTAAGATAGATTATGAGAGTAAACTTGCTCAGAATATAAAAACAGATAGTAAAAGTTTCTACAAATATATAAAACAAAAAAGAGTGGCTAAGGTGAATATTGGTCCTTTAGAGGATGAGAAGGGAGATTTAATAATGGGAGATGAGGAAATGGCTGAGGAACTGAACAGTTTTTTTGGGTCGGTCTTCACAGTGGAAGACACAAATAACATGCCAGTGACTGATGGAAATGAGGCTATGACAGGTGAGGACCTTGAGAGGATTGTTATCACCAAGTAGGTAGTGATGGGCAAGCTAATGGGGCTAAAGGTAGACAAGTCCCCTGGCCCTGATGGAATGCATCCCAGAGTGCTAAAAGAGATGGCTAGGGAAATTGCAAATGCACTCGTGATAATTTAGCAAAATTCACTAGACTCTGGGGTGGTCCCGGCGGATTGGAAATTAGCAAACGTGACACCACTGTTTAAAAAAGGAGGTAGGCAGAAAGCGGGTAATTATAGGCCAGTGAGCTTAACTTTGGTAGTAGGGAAGATGCTGGAATCTATCATCAAGGAAGAAATAGCGAGGCATCTGGATGGAAATTGTCCCATTGGGCAGACGCAGCATGGGTTCATAAAGGGCAGGTCATGCCTAACTAATTTAGTGGAATTTTTTGAGGTCATTACCAGTGCGGTAGATAACGGGGAGCCAATGGATGTGGTATATCTCGATTTCCAGAAAGCCTTTGACAAGGTGCCACACAAAAGGTTGCTGCATAAGATAAAGATGCATGGCATTAAGGGGAAAGTAGTAGCATGGATAGAGGATTGGTTAATTAATAGAAAGCAAAGAGAGGGGATTAATGGGTGTTTCTCTGGTTGGCAATCTGTAGCTAGTGGTGTCCCTCAGGGATCAGTGTTGGGCCCACAATTGTTCACAATTTACACAGATGATTTGGAGTTGGGGACCAAGGGCAATGTGTCCAAGTTTGCAGACGACACTAAGATGAATGGTAAAGCAAAACGTGCAGAGGATACTGGAAGTCTGCAGAGGGATTTGGATAGGCTAATGAATGGGCTAGGGTCTGGCAGATGGAATACAATGTTGACAAATGTGAGGTTATCCATTTTGGTAGGAATAACAGCAAAAGTGATTATTATTTAAATGATAAAATATTAAAACATGCTGCTGTGCAGAGAGACCTAGGTGTGCTAGTGCATGAGTCGCAAAAAGTTGGTTTACAGATGCAACAGGTGATTAAGAAGGCAAATGGAATTTTGTCCTTCATTGCTAGAGGGATGGAGTTTAAGACTAGGGAGGTTATGCTGCAATTGTATAAGGTGTTAGTGAGGCCACACCTGGTGTATTGTGTTCAGTTTTGGTCTCCTTACTTGAGAAAGGATGTACTGGCACTGGAGGGTGTGCAGAGGAGATTCACTAGGTTAATCCCAGAGCTGAAGGAGTTGGATTACGAGGAGAGGTTGAGTAGACTGGGACTGTACTCATTGGAATTTAGAAGGATGAGGGGGGATCTTATAGAAACATATAAAATTATGAAGGGAATAGATAGGATAGATGCGGGCTGGTTGTTTCCACTGGTGGGTGAAAGCAGAACTAGGGGGCATAGCCTCAAAATAAGGGGAAGTAGATTTAGGACTGAGTTTAGGAGGAATTTCTTCACCCAAAGGGTTGTGAATCTATGGAATTCCTTGCCCAGTGAAGCAGCTGAGGCTCCTTCATTAAATGTTTTTAAGATAAAGATAGATAGTTTTTTGAAGAATAAAGGGATTTAGGGTTATGGTGCGGGCCGGAAAGTAGAGCTGACTCCACAAAAGATCAGCCATGATCCCATTGAATGGTGGAGCAGGCTCGAGGGGCCAGATGGCCTACTCCTGCTCCTGGCTCTTATGTTCTTATGTTCATCAGGACAAATGCAAGAATGCAAAATTTCAAAAAAATGTCATTTATACAAAAAGAGAAAAGGATGCTGATGGTTGGCAAGTCAATTCTGGCTGAGGTGTTGCCATGGCGAAAGTCACAGGGATCTACAGGTTCCCCAAGCTTCCAGATAGTTCAAAAAATATGTAATACTTGAACATGTTGCTTTTGTTTGCAGAGGATTGGTGCCTGTATATGAATGTATGTCACTTCCAGTAAGCGTAAATGAGCTATTAGCACACTCAGGATTAATTTACAAGATGACCAGCAGCCTTTTCTCCCATAGTATAAATTGTTGTTATAATTTGAAATTTGGTATTGTTGTATTTGTCCTGAGGAGCACAAGATGAAAAAGCTTCAGCAACACGTACCTCTTTTCAGCAAAGTTCAAGTTTTGTATGGTCAAGTGAAAACCCCATTGAACCATTGAAATTTACAGCACAGAATGAGAACTTCCGGCCCCTTAGAACATAGAACATAGAACATAGAACAATACAGCGCAGTACAGGCCCTTCGGCCCACGATGTTGCACCGAAACAAAAGCCATCTAACCTACACTATACCATTATCATCCATATGTTTATCCAATAAACTTTTAAATGCCCTCAATGTTGGCGAGTTCACTACTGTAGCAGGTAGGGCATTCCACGGCCTCACTACTCTTTGCGTAAAGAACCTACCTCTGACCTCTGTCCTATATCTATTACCCCTCAGTTTAAAGTTATGTCCCCTCGTGCCAGCCATTTCCATCCGCGGGAGAAGGCTCTCACTGTCCACCCTATCCAACCCCCTAATCATTTTGTATGCCTCTATTAAGTCTCCTCTTAACCTTCTTCTCTTATTTTTGTGCCAGCTGAAAGATTTGTGTCCTGTTTCTAATTATCCCACCACCTTCTCCTTGGCCTTCATCTTAGGCTTTGTCCCTTTTATTACTCTCAACATGCTCATCATTCCTCTCTTTCCTCATGGTCTATTTAGCCAATGTTTAGGGGCTATCTTTTCTTTTATTTCTGAGTGAACATTTCACTCACATTTCTTGAGTTTCCAAACATGATTTCTGAGCACTTCAAGAATCTTCCTGCAACTTCCCATCTCAAAGGCTCACCACGGAATTGTAATGGAACGAACAAAAAAGTATTGAGCCGCATCATTTTGTCCTTCAAGACCAAATTATTGCAGGTTGCAATGTATTGTGCTGAATGGTAATGGAGTTAATCTTGGTCCATTAGTAACTTTTACACATTCACCTTCTGGTGTTTTAACTGCATTGCACGTTTCCAACTGGAATTAAATGAGTAATAATGATCTATCATTTGTGGAATTGGAGCTGAGGCAATCATTAGGGACATATCCAACTAACTTAAGTTACAGTCTAATTAAAGGCATCCACTGGCTTTACACGGGTATGGTTTGATGGGTGCTGTGAGCTGTCAGAACTAAGTTATACCATCTTCACCACGCTGCTATTGGTCTACTTAAACATATGTGCAGAGTTGTGCATGCCAGCAGTTACATTTTTAACGTTTGTACACAGCTTGCTGTCCTGCTATCTCTTCACTAGCATTCAAAATTGAAAGGCCTCGCAGCAGACTGTCTGAATGCTTAATAAACTTTTAAGCTGTGAGAAACTGATTCTGCATGATGCCTTCAGCTGTCGAGACCCGTAAACTCTGAAATTCCCTCTGTAAACCTCTCGGCCTCTGGAGCTCCACCTAGGCATTCCTTAAAGCTACCTAAGTCTTTGTTTCCCTGGACTAATATCTCTTTTTGTGGCTTGGTGGCACATTCTGTTTGACAAGACTGCTGTGAGACACCTTGGGCTGTTTTATTCTGCTAATGGAGTTCTTTAAATGCAAGCTCTTTTTGCCAGCTGCAGTTGTACTGCAGTGCATGTGTTGCACAAGTGCTGTGACGGCGATTTGAAAATTTGGCATCTCAAATTCTACACACTCCTGGTGATATTTATTGATAGAAATATATTCTGTTCTTCCTGTAAAATTCTTGGTTGTCAACATGCTTTCCTCATTGCTGACACTGATCAATACCTGTGCAGATCCCAAAGCAATGGGCTGAAACCAGAATGTGTAGAATCCCAGAGCAAGAAGGGGCACAAATTTTTAAATTAGGCTATTTAGGAGTGAAATCAGAAGCGATGGGCTGGATTCTCCGATCTGAGGCAATGTCCCCACGCCGGAGTGGGAACGGTGGCGTTTTACGCAATAGAAAATGGCATAAAACGGCCATCGATCCTCCGTTTGGCTGGGGGCGAGCATACTGGCAGCATAGACCACCCAGCTCTAGCTGCCGATAGGGCCCAAAGAATTGCAAGGTCCTGTGGCCGCGCATGCACATGGTGGCGGGCGCTCGTGGATCCGGCCCGTGAAATAGTGCCCCCACTTTGACCGGTTTGCGCGTCCCAGACCACCCCCTCACAGTGCCCCCAACCCCTGATAAAGTCCCCTCCTGCCCGCGGATTGGCCCTCCCCTGACTGTGGCGGCGCTGGACTGAGTCTGCAGCTGCCATGCCGAGTTCCCGAAGGATGAGACCACACGCGACCTTCGCCGTCGGGAACGCGGCCGGTCGGGGGCGGAGCATTTGGGGGGGCGAGCCTCAGGCAATGTCCTGAGGGCGTCATTACGGCGCACAGCATACTCTGCGAGTACGCTGTTTTGGAGGGGGTGGAGTATCGTGAAAGCGGCGCCGCCCCCAATTAGGTCAGGAACTTTGATTCTCCGGCCGATCGCTGAACGCTATTTCGGCATCGGTGACCAGAGAATCCAGCCCCATGTTTTTCACTCAGCTTTTGTGAACTTGTTAGAATTCACGCCACAAAAGGCTACAGATTCTGGGGTAGAGTTGAAACATTGAGCACTGTGAATGACAATCTTTTATTGGATAGGGGGATAAGGGTGGTAGATGGATTTCAGGTAAGTATCAGCCATGATCAAACTGAATAAAGGAATGTACCTGAGGGGTCGAACGGCCATTCCTGTTCCTAAACCTCAATGTACATGCAGAAACTGTATTTAAGATTCCTGCAACATTCACCCACTTTTATAAGGCCACGAAGGAGTCCATACCGAGTAGTTCAAAGAAACTTAGTTTAATAACAATATCTATTATATATATCACACGGTAGATCCCAACTGGGTCTGCAGTGTCGGCACCTAACTAGCGAGCTTTATATATCATACAACTAGACATTGTTTAGAGGTCCCCTGGCCCCTTAAGGGGGGAGCTCGCATACTGCAAGGTTCACGGGGAAGTTAATTGTTCCCACCTCGCGAGATACCTGCGGGTTGACTTTGACAGGCGCCATTAATTTCTTGAAATCCCTGCTTGTGAGGGGTTTTCCATGTCCGGCATGGATAAAAAGGGCTGGAATTCTCCAGTCGTGCGATTCACTGTTTCTGCTGGCAGTGCACCCCTGCCAACGGGTTTCGCGGTGGCGTGGGGTGGTTTCAATGGGAAATCCCATTGACAAACAGCAGGAAGATAGAATCCCACCGCCAGCGAATGGCACACAGCCAAGAAACACGTGGCTGGCTGACCGGAGAATCCCACCTAGGTACATTTCCTGATGCGCCAGATTAAGTTCTATCTTGCAGACTTTGCTGCCTCTCTGAAATGTTCACAGTTGACCATTTCATACCTCTGCCCAGATGTTTAACAATGCATTTCAAAGAGGTCTTGCCAGGGTGTTGTTTGTTTCTCAAAGTGACTTCCGCCTCCTCAAATGATCCACACGCTTTTTTTGGATTTTGTCCTGTACCTCCACCTCAAATGATACCAGGTCCATTCTGTCCACCACAACACCTGGGACCCAAATCTGTCCACCACTGCCTCTCCCCACAGGAAGATACCTTCCTCACAGCTATGTTCATCCTTCATTATTTGATAAGGCTTCCACTGTTCTGACGTCCTGTTATGATGCCAACCATGTAGAGGCATACGTGTGACTTTTGACAATATCTGGGGCTGGATTCTTCGCTCCCCGATGCCGAAATCGTGTTCAGCGACGGGGTGGAGAATTTGTTTTGACGCCGAAATCGGGAGCGGCGGCGGTTTTAAAATTCTCTGCCTCCCGAAAATCGCGTACCTGTGGAATACACTGCACCGGGTATCCACTGCCTTAGGCCATTGCCTGAGGCCCACCCTGCGATGCTCCGTGGCCGACTGGCTGAATTTTCGACGGTGTGGCTTATGTGTACGCACACCATCCGTGACGCTTTCGTGGCAGCTGCGGACTCAGTCTGGGGCGCCACAGTCAGGGGAGGGCTGATCAGCGGGGAGGCGGACTTCTTTCGGGGATGGTGGAAATGTGGGTGGGCGATGCGGGGCACGTGAGAGGCCGATGCGGGGTACTACTTTGCCGTTCCAGGTCCGCGGGCTGAGGTTGGCCATGGAGCACGGTGCGGCCACTGCATGCCCCTGCCATGCGCATGCGCGGCCTCTGACCCGGAAGTGTTGGGGGCCGTATCACCAGCTAATAGCTGCGAGCTCTACGACGCCTCCCTGCTAGCTTCCAGCAAAATGGGGAATCGGTGGCCTTTTGACACAAGTTTTCCTGATGTAAAAGACCACAGTTTTCCTGACGTCTTTGGGACTTAGTCCCCAAAACGGAGAATCCAGCCCCTGATCTCTCTGGGTCCAGTACGTTATCTGTTCTGCAGATACAGGTAATGTATCAAGAAACTTTAAGGCTAAGACGATTTCCTGAGGCACTGATGGGGGTGGCGTACTTTCTGGTAACAGAAGATGACTTAAAGCATCTGCATTGACGATGTGTGCTCCAGGTTGGTGTTATAAAATGTATTCATGAGCAGCCAATAACAAAGCCCAATGTTGTATCATCGCAGTCGCAATTGGGGAGATTGCTTTGTCTTCCTTGTAAAGCCAAAGTAAAGGTTTATGATTGGTGATTACTGTGAAGTGCCTCCTATAAACGTACTGGTGAAATATTCTGATACCAAAGGTGACGGCTAGGCTCTCCTTCTCAATTTATGAATATTCCCTCTTTGCATCAGTCAGGGATCTTGAAACATAGCCAATAGGTCTTCCTATCCCATCATTCATTGTATGCAACAAACAGGAAACAGAGCCAACTCCATATGGAGATGCATTGCAAGTGAGTATTATTTGCATTCTACGCACTATGCTTGTTTCAAGCAGGAAACCAGCAAACCGTTGTCAACAGCCCCAACTGCCTCAGACACACCCATTCCTACTGTCACAGCCTCTGAAGTCAGATTGGCTTTCTTGAAAGTGAACCCATGGAGAGCAATGGGTGCAGACGGAGTCCTGGTCGAGCACTCAGATCTTGCATGGACCAACTGGCGGGTGTGCTCACAGACATCTTCAACCTCTCCCTACTCCGTTCCAAGGTTCCCACCTTGCTCAAAAAGACCAACGTCATACTGGTGCCAAAGAAGAACCAGGCAACGTGCCTCAATGACTACTGTCAGGTGGCCTTGACATCGATCATTATGAAGTGCTTCGAGAGGTTGGTCATGAGACACATCAACTCCATACTCCCAGAACGCCTTGATCCACTGCAATTCGCACACCGCCGCAACCGGTCCACAACCGGCATCATCTCCCTTGCCCTACACTCATCCCTGGAACATCTCGACTAAAAGCAGTCCTACATCAGACTCCAGTTCATTGACTACAGCTCTACTTTCAACACCGTAATCTTAGCCAAGCTCATATCAGAACTCCAAAACCTAGGACTTGGCTCCTCCCTCTGCAACTGGATCCTCGACTTCCTGACCCAAAGATCACAATTAGTATGGATAAACAACAACACCTCCTCCACGATAGTCCTCACTACCGAGGTCTCGCAAGAATGTGTACTTCACCTCCTACTATACTCTCTATATACACACCGGACTGTGTGGCAAAATCTGGCTCCAACTCCATCAACAAATTTTGGATGACACAACCATAGTGGGTCGGATCTCAAAGAATGATGAGTCAGAGCACAGGAGAGAGATAGAGAACTAGTGGCATGGTACAACGACGATAATCTCTTCCTCAATGTCAGCAAAACTAAAGAGCTGGTCATTAACTTCAGGAAGCAAAGTACTGTACACACCCCTGTCAGCATCAATGGTGCCGAAGTGGAGATGGTTAACAGCTTCAAATTCCTAGGTGTGCACATCACCAACAATTTGTCCTGGTCCACCCACGTCGATACTATGACCAAGGAAGCACAACAGCGTCTATACTTCCTCAGGAAACTAAGGAAATTCGACATGTCCACATTGACTCTTACCAATTTTTATAGATACACCAGAGAAAGCATGCTATCGGGCTGCATCACAGCCTGGTATGGCAACTGCTCAGCCTAACACTGTAAGAA
The DNA here is from genome assembly GCF_047496885.1 of Scyliorhinus torazame. Taxonomy (NCBI): domain Eukaryota; kingdom Metazoa; phylum Chordata; class Chondrichthyes; order Carcharhiniformes; family Scyliorhinidae; genus Scyliorhinus; species Scyliorhinus torazame. The sequence continues at coordinate 138,867,687 of NC_092707.1, forward strand.
ACGACAGAGAGTTGTGAACACCGCCCAGTCCATCACACAAACCCGCCTCCCATCCACTGGCTCTGTCTACACCTCCCGCTGCTTGGAAAAGCGGGCAGCATAATCAATGACCCCTCCCACCCGGGTTACTCTCTCTCTCAAACTCTTCCATCGGGCAGGAGATACAAAAGTCTGAGAACACGCACTAACAGATTCAAAAACAGCTTTTTCCTCACTGTTACCAGATTCCTGAATGATCCTCTTATGGACTGAACTGATCTTAATAATAATAATACTCGCTTATTGTCACAAGTAGGCTTCAATGAAGTTGCTGTGAAAAGCCCCTAGTCGCCACATTCCGGCGCCTGTTCGGGGAGGCTGGTACAGGAATTGAACCCGCACTGCTGCCATTGTTCTGCATTACAAGCCAGCTGTTTAGCCCACTGTGCTTCCAAGCATCTTCTCCACTCTGTATGCTTCACCTGACATCTATGTCTATGCATTTACATTGTGTGTTTATCGGATGTCCTATATTTTTTCATGTATGGAACGAACAATACTTTTCACTGTACCTCGGTACACGTTACAACAAATCTAAATCAAATCTATTTCTTTAGAAGGATCAAAATGGATTGGTAAAGAGGTTGATTGAAGGCTTTTTTCACTTGCTTGAATGCTTCCTTCTGCAATGTTTTGCAATAGCATTTCTGTTGTTTTTTGAAGTACTTGCAGGCGTGCTGGCATTGTTGATAAGTTGGGAATGAGCTGCCCATCGTAATTTACCATTCCAGGAAATGATTTTAGCTCTCATGTATTCTTTGGGGTTAATGCTTCCTTAATAGCCCTCACTTTATATTCCATTTGATGTAAACTTTGTGCATCCATTCGATAACCTAGATAAGCCACATCATTTGTTTCAAGGATGCATTTCTCTCTCTCGTTATAAAAAATATTTTTTACTCTCCTCCTTTTTCACATTTTCTCCCAAATTTACACCCACCAACAATAAACAATAATCAGTAACAAATATGTCAATCCCCATATCAATAACAACGATCCCATCCTCCCACCAAACCCAAAACATTAGCCCGCATGTTCACATAAACAAATGACAAAAAGGAATTAGGGATCACCCATAGTTGTCATTAACACACCCTCCCCCAACCCTCCCACCCACCCCACCCCAACTAATGTTCGATGTTATCCAGTTCTTGAAAGTGCATAATGAATAATGCCCATGAATTGTAGAACCCCCTCCATCCTTCCCCTCAGTTCAAACTTAACCTTCTCAAGAGTCAAGAATTCCAACAGGTCCCCCGCCACGCCAGGGCACAGGGTGGAGAGGTTGCTCTCCATCCCATCAGTATCCACCTTCGGCGATCAACGAGGCGAAGGCTACAACATCTGCCTCCACATCCGTTTCCAACCCTGGCTGGTCCGACACCCCGAATATGGCCTCCTGGGGGTCCGGGTCCAGTTTCACGTGCACCCCCCCCCCCCACCCCCCCGCCTCGCCGTAACGTTCACACACATCTTCTACTCCTTCTAAGAATTGGCTCATCCTCGCCCTCGTGAGGTGCGCTCTGTATACCACTTTCAGCTGTATCAGCCCCAACCTTGCGCACGAGGTGGATGCATTCACTCTCCGGAGCACCTCACACCAGACCCCCTCCTCTATACCCTCTCCCAACTCTTCCTCCCACTTTGTTCTGATCCCTTCCAGTGGTGCCTTCTCCTCTTCCAAAATAGCTCCGTAAACCGCTGACACTATCCCCTTCTCCAGTCCCCATGTCATCAGCACCTCCTCCAGCAATGTGGAGGCCGGCTGCACCGGGAAGCTCTGTATCTCCTTTCTGGCAAAATCTCGAACCTGCATGTATGTAAACATTTCCCCTGCTCCAGCACATACTTCGCTTCCAACTCCTTCAATCCTGCAAACCGACCCCAAAGAAACAAATCCTTTAATGTCTTAATCCCCTTCTCCTCCCATTTCCGAAAATTTCCGTCCCACTTCCCTGGCTCAAATCACTGGTCCCCCGAATCGGCATTTTCCTTGACCCTGCCCCCAACCTGAAGTGTTGGCGAAACTGCCTCCAAATTTTCAACGAAACTATTATTACCAGATTCCCTGAGTACTTCCCCGGGGCCATCGAGAGCGGCGCTGTTGCTAGCGCCTTCAATCCCGACCCCCTGCACAAACTCTCCTCCATTCTGACCCACTGGGAATCAACCCCTCTGACCCAACGCCGCACCTTCTCCACATTCGCCGCCCAGTAGTAATACATCAGGTTCGGAAGATCCAAAACCCCTGCCTGCCTTCCCCTCTGTAGCAGCACCTTTCTAACTCTGGCCACCTTCCCTCCCCATATGAAGTAATCATTCCCTCAATCTCTCTGAAAAAAGCCTCTGGCAGGAAAATCGGCAGGCATTGAAAAATAAACAGAAATCGTGGCAACATGTTCATTTTAACCGCCTGTACCCGACCCGCCAGTGACAGAGGGAGACCATCCCACCTTGCCAGATCAGCTTTCACTCTCCCCACCAAACTAGAAATGTTGTACCTACAGAGTCTCACCCCCAATCCCGGGCCACCTGTACCCCCGGGTACCTAAAGTGAGTCCCTGCCCTACGCAATGGCAGCCCCCCCCACCCCTGCCCCCACCCCCAGCCGAGACACCACAAAATATTCACTCTTGTCTACATATAGTTTGTACCCCGAGAAAAACCCAAACACCAGAAGCAGCACAAATCTTCTCCCTATCGACACACTCGGTTCCGGCACGTATAGCAGCAAGTCATCGGCATATAAGGACACCCTATGCTCTATCCCCCCCGCCCCACACTATTCCTTTCCATACCCCCGAACTTCTTTTTTAAAAAAAATATTTTATTGAAAGTTTTTGGCCAACCATCACAGTACATGGTGTATCCTTTACACAGTAATATAACAATATAAATAACAATGGCCAGTTTTATAAACAAGAAATAAATAATATATAAACAAAAACAAAACTAAATGGCAACTGCCTTGTCCCAGATAAATATTCTCCAAAAATATGTTTTAACAGTCCAATATACAATTATCTATAACAACAACCTATACATATTATACTTATATATTAACATCCCTGAGAATCCCTCTGGTTCCTCCCACCCCCCCCCCCCCCCCGCCGCCCGCCGCCCCCCCCCCCCCCCCCCCCCCCCCCCCGGGCTGCTGTTGCTGTCTTCTTCTTTTCCATTCCCTCTATCTTTCTGTGAGGTATTCGACGAACGGTTGCCACCGCCTGGTGAACCCTTGAGCCGATCCCCTTAGGACGAACTTAATCCGTTCCAGCTTTATAAACCCTGCCATGTCATTTATCCAGGTCTCCACACCCGGGGGCTTGGCTTCCTTCCACATCAACAGTATCCTGCGCCGGGCTACTAGGGACGCAAAGGCCAAAACATCAGCCTCTCTCGCCTCCTGCACTCCCGGCTCTTCTGCAACCCCAAATATAGCCAACCCCCAGCTTGGTTCGACCTGGACCCCCACTACCTTCGAAAGCACCTTTATCACCCCCACCCAAAACCCCTGTAGTGCCGGACATGACCAGAACATGTGGGTGTGATTCGCTGGGCTTTTCGAGCATCTCGCACACCTATCCTCTACTCCAAAAAATTTGCTAAGCCGTGTTCCAGTCATATGCGCCCTGTGTAACACCTTAAATTGTATCAGGCTTAGCCTGGCACACGAGGACGATGAGTTTACCCTACTTAGGGCATCAGCCCACAGCCCCTCCTCAATCTCCTCCCCCAGCTCTTCTTCCCATTTCCCTTTCAGCTCGTCTACCATAATCTCCCCCTCGTCTCTCATCTCCCTATATATGTCTGACACCTTACCGTCCCCCTCCCAGTCCCACCCTCTCCTGCTCCTCCACCTTCGGAAATTCCAGCCGGTCCAGGAAGCACATCATTCTCTCCTTCCCATCTGGGGGCCGAGCTTCGTATAATCTTTTATAGAATGCCTTGAACACTCCATTCACTCTCTCCGCTCCTCACTCTATCTCTCCTTCCTCATCCCTCACTCCCCCTATTTCCCTCGCTGCTCCCCTTTTCCTCAATTGATGGGCCAGCAACCTGCTCGCCTTCTCCCCATACTCATACTGTACACCCTGTGCCTTCCTCCACTGTGCTTCTGCAGTACCCGTCGTCAGCAAGTCAAATTCTACGTGTAACCTTTGCCTTTCCCTGTACAGTCCCTCCTCCGGTGCCTCCGCATATTGCCTGTCCACTTTCAAAAGTTCTTGCAGCAACCGCTCCCGTTCCCTACTCTCCTGCTTTCCTTTATGTGCCCTTATTGATATCAGCTCCCCTCTAACCACTGCCTTCAGCGCCTCCCAGCTGGACCTCCCCGTTATCATTGAGTTCCAAGTATTTTTCAATGCACCCCCTCACCCTTAGACACACCCCTTCATCTGCCATTAGTCTCATGTCCATTCTCCAGGGTGGGCGCCCCCCTGTTTCCTCCCCTATCTCCAAGTCTACCCAATGTGGAGCGTGATCCGAAATGGCTATAGCCGTATACTCCGTCCCCCTCACCTTCGGAATCAACGCCCTTCCCAAAACAAAAAAGTCTATTCGCGAATAAACTTTGTGGACATAGGAGAAAAATGAAAACTCCTTACTCCTAGGTCTGCTAAATCTCCACTGGTCTACTCCTCCCATCTGCTCCATAAAATCTTTAAGCACCTTGGCTGCAGCCGGCCTCCTTCCAGTCCTGGATCTCGACCTGTCCAGCCCTGGCTCCAGCACCGTATTAAAATCTCCCCCCATTACCAACTTTCCCACCTCTAGGTCCGGGATGCGTCCTAGCATGCGCCTCATAAAATTGGCATCATCCCAGTTCGGGGCATATACGTTTACCAAGACCACTGCCTCCCCCTGTAATTTGCCACTCACCATCACGTATCTGCCCCCGCTATCCGCCACTATGGTCTTTGCCTCAAACATAACCCGCTTCCCCACTAGTATAGCCACCCCCCTGTTTTTCGCATCTAGCCCCGAATGAAACACCTGCCCCACCCATCCTTTGCGTAGTCTAACCTGGTCTATAAGTTTCAAGTGCGTCTCTTGTAACATAACCACGTCTGCCTTAAGTTTCTTAAGGTGTGCGAGTACTCGTGCCCTCTTTATCGGCCCGTTCAGCCCTCTCACATTCCACGTGATCAACCGGGTTGGGGGGCTTTTTACCCACCCCCCCTTGTCGATTAGCCATCCCCTTTTTCCAGCTCCTCACCCGGTTCCCACGCAGCTGTGTCCCCCCCAGGCGGTGCCCTCCCGCCCACCCCACCCCATTCCGGCTCCCCCCTCTCCCCAGCAGCAGCAACCCAGTAACTCCCCCCTCCCACCCCCCCCGCTAGATCCCCCACTAGCGTAGTTACACCCCCCATGTTGCTCCCAGAAGTCAGCAAACTCTGACCGACCTCGGCTTCCCCCCGTGACCTCGGCTCGCACCGTGCGACGCCCCCTCCTTCCTGCTTCCCTATTCCCGCCATGATTATCATAGCGCGGGAACAAAGCCCGCGCTTCCCTTTTGGCCCCGCCCCCCATGGCCAACGCCCCATCTCCTCCACCTCCCTTCCTCCCTCCACCACCACCTGTGGAAGAGAGAAAAGTTACCGCATCTCAGGATTAATAACATAAAACTCATCTTTCCCCCCCCCTTTTCCCCCCTCTTCGCCCTCCATACTCGCCCCACCACTTTGTTTCAAACGTTTGTTTTTTAATAACCCGCTTATTCCAGTTTTTCTTCCACAATAAAAGTCCACGCCTCATCTGCCGTCTCAAAGTAGTGGTGCCTCCCTTGATATGTGACCCACAGTCTTGCCGGTTGCAGCATTCCAAATTTTATCTTCTTTTTGCGAAGCACCGCCTTGGCCCGATTAAAGCTCGCCCTCCTTCTCGCCACCTCCGCACTCCAGTATTGATATACACGGATCACCGCGTTCTCCCACCTACTGCTCCGAGTTTTCTTTGCCCATCTAAGGACCATCTCTTTGTCCTTAAAACGGAGGAATCTCACCACTATGGCTCGAGGAATTTCTCCTGTTCTCGGTCCTTGCGCCATCACTCGGTATGCTCCCTCCACCTCCAACGGACCCGCCAGGGCCTCCGCTCCGATTAACGAGTGCAGCATCGTGCTCACATATGCCCCGACGTCTGCTCCTTCTGCACCTTCAGGAAGACCAAGAATCCTTAAATTATTCCTCCTCGCGTTATTCTCCAGCACCTCCAATCTTTCCACACATCGTTTATGTTGTGCCTCGTGCATCTCCGTCTTCACCACCAGGCCCTGTATATCGTCCTCGTTCTCGGCAGCCTTTGCCTTCACGACCCGAAGCTCCCGCTCCTGGGTCTTTTGCTCATCCTTTAGCCCTTCGATCGCCTGTAATATCGGGGCCAACAGCTCTTTCTTCATTTCCTTTTTGATCTCTTCCACACAGCATTTCAAGAACTCTTGTTGTTCAGGGCCCCATGTTAAACTGCCGCCTTCCGTCGCCATCTTGGTTCTTGCTTGCCTTCCTTGCCGCTGCTCCAAAGGATCCTCTGCAATCTGGCCACTTCCCTCTCCTTTTTCCATCCGCTCTTATTAAGAGCCCAAAGGTCCGTTCCACTGGGAGCTGCCGAAACGTGCGACTTAGCTGGTCATCGCCGCACCCGGAACGCCTACCCCCGAACTTCTTAATGCGATGGCCAATGGCTCAATCGTGAGTGCAAACAGCAGGGGGGACATAGGACATCCCTGCCTAGTCCCACGGTGGAGAGAAAAGTATCTCGAGCTGATGTTGTTTGTGCAGACACTTGCCCTCGGCCCCTTATATAGTAGCTTTACCCAGTTCACAAATCTTGGTCCAATCCCAAACCGCTCCAGAACTGCCTTCAAGTGCCCCCGTTCTACCTGGTCAAACGTGTCCAATGCCACAACCACCTCTGTTTCCTTCCCCTCTGCCGGTGCCATAACGTCGTTCAATACCCTTCTAACGTTTGAAAAGCGCTGCCTCCCTCTCACGAACCCCGTCTGATCTTCACCTATCACCTTCGGGAGGCACTTCTCCAACCTACCTGCCAGCACCTTCGCCAATACTTTTGTGTCCACATTCAAAAGTGATATGGGCCTATCCGACCCACACTCCGTCGGATGCTTATCTATTTTTAGCAACAGGGAAATCGATGCCTGCCCCGAAGTTTGTGGCAACACCCCCTTCCCTATCGCCTCTTCAAACATCCCCACCATCAGGGGTGCCAGCTTATCCTTGAATTTTTTATAATATTCCACCGGAAACCCATCCGGCCCTGACACCTTCCCAGACTGCATCCTCTCAATCGCATCCTTTATCTCCTGCTCCACTATCACTCCATCTAATGTAGTCCTGCCCCCTCCCCTAACTTCGGGTACTCTGGCCCATCTAGAAATTCCTGCATCTCCCGGTCTCCCCCATGTGGCTCTGACCTGTACAACCTCTCATAGAATTCCACAAAGACCTTGTTAATCAGATCCGGAGCCACCACCAACTTCCCTACCCTGTCCCTCACCTGAACAATTTCCCTTACCGCTGCCTCCCTCCGGAGCTGACCTGCTAACGTACATTATCTCCATGCTCGTAAACTGCACACCTTGCTCGTCTCAGATGGCGCACCGCCTTTCTGGTAGATAGTCGGTCGAAGCTCGTCTGTAGTTCCTTCCTCTTTTCCAACTGCTGGGTTCCCATCTTCCACATAACTCCTATCTACCTCCAACATCTCATCTACTACCCTCTGCCGCTCCAACCTCTCCTCTTTGTCCACCCTGGCCTTAAACGAGATCACCTCACCCCTCACCACCGCCTTTAGAACCTCCCAGACAACTGTCTTCGACACCTCACCCGTACAGTTGAAATCTACATATTCCTCAATTACCTTTTCAATTTTGTCACAGAACCCTTGGTCCCGCAACAGTCCCACATCTAATTTCCAACCCGGCCTCTGCGCTACCCCCTTCTCCAGTACCATATCCACCCAATGCGGAGCATGATCTGACACTGCAATTGCAGAGTATTCCGACCCCTTGACTCCAGCCAGCAAAGCCTTCCCCACCACAAAAAAGTCGATCCGCGAGTATACCTTATGGACTGCTGACAAAAATGAGTACTCCCGTTCCCTTGGGTGCAGGAACCTTCAAGGGTCCACCCCTCCCATTTCCACCATCAGCCCAGACAACGCCTTCACCCCCCCCCCGATAGGACCAGTGAGCGCGGCCGTGACCTGTCCAATCTCGGCTTCTGCACCAAGTTCCAGTCCCCCCCCCCCACAATCAGCTCATGCGTGTCCAAGTCGGGAATGGCCCCAAACACCTTCTTCGCGAATCCCACGTCGTCCCAAATGGGGCCGTATACACTTAACAGCGCCACTAATCTCCCCTCCAGCGCCCCTGCCACAATCACACATCTAGCCCCCTGATCTGCCACCACCTTCTCCATCTGGAAATGTATTCTTTTGCTGATCATTACCGTTACCCCTCGAGCCCTTCCGTCAAATCCAGCCCTTTTTAAGTCTCACCTGGTCCTTCACGCTCAAGTGAGTCTCCTGCAGCATTGCTACATCAGCTTTCAAACTTTTAAAATGCGCAAGCACCCTTGACCTATTGACCCGACCTCCTAACCCACTCACATTCCACGTGACTATCCTAACTGGGGGTCTCTCACCCTATCCACCATCATCATACCACCAGGCCCTGCCTCATGAGCCAGACCCGCCCCTATCCATTATTAACATCGAATCCCGTCACCCCCTCCCAAAACGCCCCCCTACATTTCCTTTCGAAAAAACATCTCCCATCATAGACATAGAATTTACAGTGCAGAAGGAGGCCATTCGGCCCATCGAGTCTGCACCGGCTCTTGGAAAGAGCACCCTACCGAAGGTCCAAACCTCCACCCTATCCCCATAACCCCACCTAATCCCCATAACCCAGTAACCCCACCCTACGGGCAATTTTGGACACTATGGGCAATTTAGCATGGCCAATCCACCTAACCCGCACATCTTTGGACTGTGGGAGGAAACCGGAGAACCCGGAGGAAACCCACGCACACACGGGGAGAACGTGCAAACTCCGCACAGACAGTGACCCAAGCCGGAATCGAACCTGGGACCCTGGAGCTGTGAAGCAATTGTGCTAACCACCATGCTACCGTGCTGCCCCAATCATCGATCCCTTCCCCCCACTTTGCTCGCTTGTAGACCCATCGAAACCTGCTAACCAGGCTCCAATGTCCGCAGCCCTCCTCTCACCTCACCTCCGTTCACGAGCCGACTTTAATTAGCTAGCGCGGGTGGCTCCCCCCGCCAAGGTATACCGTCCCCTCCCACCCAGTCCCAGAGAAAAACAAAACAAAAACAACAATCCAACCCATCACTTCCGGGTGCGGCTATGCAGAGCTAGGTCGCATATTCGGTAGCTCCTGCTTGGAACGGACTTTTGGGCTCGTTACAGGGCCCCCACGGCATTTGTTTGCCATTTCCCGGTGTGGGAAGAAGGCTGCAACATTCCCCCGACAGTGTCCCCCAGGAAGGGTATGTCTCTTGGTTGCCAGACACGGCAGAAACAGTAAAAGATTTGGCTGCAACTGCAGGATAAACAGGGCCTCTTCCAGCATGCAGGCGGGGGAAGGGCAAGCTTAAAGCTGCAAGCTGACCTGAGGGCCTGTATCAAAGGTGAATTCTAGCAGCAGAGGGAACAACTGTGAAAAGATCTCATCAAGGCCACTGAAGGGACCTCCAGTTGCGGTGATGCCTAGCTAGCCGCACGCTTCGGCGGCTCCAGCTCCGACGGACCTTCGGGCTCTTTTAAGAGCCCCAACGGCGAATCTTTCGACGACGCAACCCAGTGTGGGGTGTGTGAGAAGGGAGTCCCCCCCAAACGAAGGAGGAAAAAACCGGCGGCGGCGGCTGCAGCGCGAGGAATCGTCGACCAAAGGGTCAGAAAGAGAGAAGTACAAGATGGCGGCGGAGAAAGCGCAGGCGACATGGGGGCCTGAGCAGGATGAAATTGTGAGACGGTGCGTGGAGCTGCTGAAGAGGGAGGTGCTGACCCCGATGCTACAGGCAATTGAGGGGCTCAAGGAGACATTAAAGACCCAGGAGACTGAGCTCCGCGTGGTGGAGCAGAAGGTGACAGATATTGAGGACGAGATCCTGGGCCTGGCGGTTAAGACTCAGACGCACGAGGTACTTCATAAAAAGTGTACTGAAAGGATCGAGGCCCTAGAAAACGGAGCGCGAAGGAAGAACCTTCGGATACTAGGTCTCCCTGAGGGTGTGGAAGGAGTGGACTGTGGAGAGTACGCAAGTAAGATGCTGAGCTCACTGATGGGTGCTGAGGCCCCTGCGGGCCCCATGGAGGTGGAGTGGGCAAATCGGATTCTGGCGAGAAGACCAAAAGCGGGAGAACCACCGAGGGCGATAATCGTGCGATTTTACCGCCTTAAGGTCAGAGAAGAGGTCCTGAGATGGGCTAAAAAGCTGCGGAGTAGCAGATGGGAGAATGCTGTGGTACGGATATACCAGGATTGGAGTGCGGAGGTGGCGAGAAGGAGGGCGAGCTTCAACCGAGCCAAAGAGGTGCTGCATAAAAGGAAGGTGAAGTTTGGGATGCTGCAGCCGGCAAGACTATGGGTCACGTATCAGGAAAGACACTATTATTTCGAGACGGCGGAGGAAGCATGGTCCTTCATCAAAGAAGAGAAATTGGACCGGAACTGAGGGACTGATGCTGCAGGAAATGTTATTGTTATTGTTTTTGTTAATGTTACGGTGGAAGTTAATTGAGAAGTAAACAGGGAAGGGGGGAGACATTGGGGAAATGTGGGCGCCGGTGAGGGGGGAAAGGCGGGACATAGTCGGAGAATGGGGAAGGAGGGGGGAGGGTAAAGGGAGCTGCGCCATAAGAGGCGGGTCAGGTAAAGGGATATTCCCGCGCCAGAAAGAATAAGGCGGGAAGACAGGCGCAAGGCAGATGGGAGTTCCCCCACACGGGGGATCGAGGAGTGAGCAGGAGTAGCCGGGGTCAGTTGAAGTCAGCTGACTTACGGAAGTGATATGGGGGGAACAATCATGCTAGATAGGGATCTAGCGGGGGGGGGGGGGGGGGGGGCGGGGAGGAGGGGGGGGGGGACAACTGGGTTGCTGCTGCGGAAATCCAAAAGGAAATGGCTAAAGAGTGGGTGGGCGGGGATGGTGTGCAACGCTGGGGGAGCGAGCGGGAGCGCGGAGGCGGGATATGGGACTGGCCTAGAGAAGGTATTGGCTAGTCGACACGGGAGGGGGGCAGGTAGCCCCCTAGTGAGGCTGATTACGTGGAACGTGAGAGACCTGAACGGACTGATAAAAAGGGCCCGAGTGCTCGCGCATTTGAAAGGACTAAGGGCAGACGTGGTTATGCTCCAAGAGACGCACCTAAAGGTGGCGGACCAAGTTAGGCTAAGGAAAGGATGGGTGGGACAGGTGTTCCACTCAGGACTGGACGCAAAGAACAGAGGGGTGGCCATTTTGGTGGGGAAACAGGTAGCATTTGAAGCAAAGAACATCGTAGCAGATAGCGGAGGTAGATATGTAATGGCGAGTGGTAGGCTGGAGGGAATGGAGGTCGTGTTGGTTAATGTGTATGCCCCAAATTGGGACGATGCGGGATTCATGAGACGGATGCTGGGGCGTATACCGGACCTGGAGGCAGGAAACTTGATTTTAGAAGGGGACTTTAATACGGTGCTGGACCCGGGGCTAGATAGATCCAGCTCAAGGACCGGAAGAAGGCCGGCAGCGGCCAAGGTGCTCAAGGGGTTTATGGACCAAATGGGGGGAGTGGATCCATGGCGATTTCTTAGACCTAGGGCTAGGGAGTTTACCTTCTTCTCCCATGTCCATAAAGTGTACTCCCGGATAGATTTTTTTGTGTTGGGAAGGTCGTTGATCTCTAGGGTGGAAGAAGCTGAGTACTCAGCCATAGCGGTTTCGGATCATGCCCCACATTGGGTGGACCTGGAAGTAGGAGAGGACAGGGAGCAGAGAACACTCTGGCAATTAGATGTGGGACTGATGGCGGATGAGGGAGTGTGTGCAAGAGTGCGGGGGTGTATTGAGAGATACCTGGAGGTCAATGACGACGGTGAGGTCCCTGTGGGAGTGGTCTGGGAAGCATTAAAAGCGGTGGTCAGAGGAGAGCTGATCTCTATTGGGGCCCACAAAAGGAAAACAGAGGCCAAGGAAAGGGAAAGAATACTGGGGGAGATTTTAAGGGTGGACAGGGAATTTGCAGAGACCCCGGAGGAGGAATTGTACAGGGAGAGGAGACGACTCCAGACGGAGTTTGACCTTCTGACCACCAGAAAGGCGGAGGTACTGTGGAGGAAGGCACAGGGGAGGAGGTATGAATATGGGGAAAAGGCTAGTCGCCTGTTGGCGCATCAATTGCGAAAGAGGGCAGCAGCGAGGGAGATAGGAGGAATTAGAGACGAAAGGGGAGGCACGGTGCGAAGGGCAGGAAAGATGAATGAGGTGTTCAAGACCTTCTATGAGGAACTGTATAGGTCTCAACCCCCAGAGGGAGAGGAGGGGATGCGGCAGTTCGTGGACCAATTGAGGTTCCCGAAAGTGGAGGAGCAGGAGGTGGCAGGCCTGGGGGCGCCGATTGAGGTGGACGAGGTTATTAAGGGACTGGGAAGCATGCAAGCAGGGAAGGCCCCGGGGCCAGACGGGTTCCCGGTGGAATATTACAGAAAATATATGGACTTGTTGGCCCCGTTGATGGCGAGGACGTTCAATGAGGCCAGGGAAGGGGGGACTCTACCCCCGACGATGTCGGATGCGACGATATCGCTAATTTTGAAGAGGGACAAAGATCCGTTGCAGTGCGGGTCCTATAGACCTATTTCACGATTGAACGTGGACGCCAAATTGCTGGCAAAGGTACTGGCATCGAGGATAGAGGACTGTGTCCCGGGGGTGGTGCACGAAGACCAGACAGGGTTCGTAAAAGGGAGACAACTGAATGTTAACGTGCGCCGACTATTAGGGGTGATAATGATGCCCCCAGTGGAGGGGGAGGCAGAGATAGTGGCGGCAATGGACGCAGAGAAGGCATTTGATAGGGTGGAGTGGGAGTATTTATGGGAAGTGTTAAGGAGGTTTGGGTTTGGGAACGGGTCTTTTAGCTGGGTTAGACTTCTTTATGGGGCTCCAACGGCAAGCGTAGTTACAGGTCGACATAGATCGGAGTATTTCCGATTATATAGGGGAACAAGACAGGGATGCCCGCTGTCTCCATTGTTGTTCGCGTTGGCAATTGAACCTCTGGCCATGGCGTTGAGAGACTCCAGGAAATGGAGAGGGGTGATTAGAGGGGGAGAAGAACACCGAGTCTTGTTATACGCAGATGACCTATTGTTATACGTGTCGGACCCAGCGGGGGGATGATAGAGGTTATGCAAATTTTGAGGGGGTTCGGGGAATTCTCGGGGTATAGGCTAAACATGGGGAAGAGTGAATTATTTGTGATACATCCAGGGGACCAGAGTAGAGAGATAGAAGGCTTACCGCTAAGGAAAGTGGAAAGAAACTTCCGATACCTGGGGATTCAGATCGCTAGGAGCTGGGGAACCTTGCACAGACTTAATCTGACACGGCTGGTAGAACAAATGGAGGAGGACTTCAAGAGGTGGGACATGCAGCCTCTATCGCTGGCGGGCAGGGTGCAAGCAATTAAGATGATGGTCCTCCCGAGGTTCTTATTTGTATTTCAATGTCTCCCTATACTAATCACCAAGACCTTTTTTAATAAAATAGATAGGAGCATCACGAGCTTCGTGTGGGCAGGGAAAGTTCCGAGAGTAAGGAGGGGGTTCCTTCAGCGTAGTAGGGACAGAGGAGGACTGGCACTACCGAACTTGGGTGATTACTATTGGGCAGCCAATTGTGCAATGATACGTAGATGGATGATGGAGGGTGAGGGAGCGGCGTGGAAAAGACTGGAGAGAAAGTCCTGTAAAGGGTCGAGTTTAGAGGCGCTGGTGACGGCGTCGCTACCGTTCTCACCTAAAAAGTAGACCACAAACCCGGTGGTGGCGGCAACACTGAATATCTGGGGACAGTGGAGGCGACAGAGAGGGGTGCGGGGAGCCCTGGTGGGGTCCCCTATCAGGAACAACCATAGGTTCGCCCCAGGAAGAATGGATGGAGGATTTCAGAGCTGGTACCAGTTGGGAATTAGGAAGGTGGGAGATTTATTTATAGATGGGACTTTTGCGAGCTTGGGAGCATTGGAGGAAAAGTACAAGTTGCCCCGGGGAAATTTCTTGCGATATATGCAGGTGAGGGCATTTACTAGACAACAGGTGAGGGAATTTCCGTTGCTCCCGACACAGGGGATACAGGACAGGGTGCTTTCAGGGGTGTGGGTCGGAGAGGGCAAGGTGTCAGAGATTTATAGAGAGATGAGGGAAGAGGGGGAGGAGTCGGTGGGCGGACTAAAAGGAAAGTGGGAAGAAGAATTAGGGGAGGAGATAGAGGAGGGTATGTGGGCTGATGCCCTAAGCAGGGTAAATTCCTCTTCCTCATGCGCCAGGCTTAGCCTGATTCAATTTAAGGTGCTACATAGAGCACACATAACGGGGGCAAGATTGAGCAGGTTCTTTGGAGTGGAGGACAAATGTGGGAGGTGTGGCGGGAGCCCGGCAAACCACGCACATATGTTTTGGGCGTGCCCGGCACTGGAAGGGTATTGGAAGGGAGTGACGGGAGTGATTTCGCAGGTGGTGAAGGCCCGGGTCAAACCAGGCTGGGGGTTAGCTCTATTTGGAGTTGCGGAAGAGCCGGGAGTGCAGGAGGCGAAAGAGGCCGATGTCGTGGCCTTTGCGTCCCTAGTAGCCCGGCGCAGGATCCTACTCATGTGGAAGGAGGTGAAACCCCCCGGACTGGAGGCCTGGGTAAATGATATGGCGGGGTTTATTAAACTGGAGCAGATAAAGTTTGCCCTGAGAGGATCGGCTCAAGGGTTCACCAGGCGGTGGCAGCCATTTCTCGACTACCTAGGGGAACGTTAGAGGGAAGACAGATGACCAGCAGCAGCAACCCAGGGGGAGGGGGGGGGGGGAGGGGGTTTAGTTTAGTTTAGGTCAATAGACAATGGGGTTTTGTTACCTGTGTATTGTTAAAAATTTCTGTTTCGTTTGCTTTGTAAGAGGGAAAAATTGTTGTTTGGAAAAAAATGTCAATAAAATATATTTTTAAAAAAACAATCCAACCCATACAATTCATTAAAATAAGATATTTTAATTTTTTTAAAAAAATTAATTGAGATTACCCAATTATTTTTTCCAATTAAGGGGCAATTTAGCGTGGCCAATCCACCTACTCTGCACATTTTTGGGTTGTAGGGGCAAAACCCACGCAGACACGGGGAGAATGTGCAAACTCCACACTGACAGTGACCCAGAGCCTGGATCGAACCTGGGACCTCAGCGCCGTGAGGCAGCTGTGCTAACCAGTAGGCCACCGTGCTGCCCACTAACATAAAATATAACCGTCGCAACACAGAATGCCAATCAACCCAACCAATAACTTAAACTCTATAACAATGTGAAGAGAAGTAAATTACAATACACGTCAATGAAAAGTAAGTTATAGGATTTATATATTTTCCAGCCCCCCAATCACAGTCCAGTCTCTCTTCGAGCTTCGCTCCTCATATCTGTCCCAAACCTTCTGCCCTCACGTATGCCTCAGCCGCCTCCGCCGCCTCGAAATAAAAGTCTTTGGCGTTATAAGTCACCCTCAGCTTCGCCGGGTGCACCACACCAAATCGCACCCCTAGTTGTAAAGTGCCGCCTTCCCTCGCCCGAACGCCGCTCGTCTTTTTGCCAACTCCACCGTCAAGTCCAGGTAGACCCGAACTCTAGCACCATCCCACAGCACCTCGCGCTTCTGCTTCGCCCAGCTTAACACCTTCTCCTTCATGCAGAACTTATGGAAGCAGATAATTACTGCTCTTGGCGGCTCATTCACTTTGGGCTTCGGCCTTAATGACCGATGAGCTCGGCCCAGCTCGTACCGGGAGGGGTTCTCACCCTCCCCCATCAACTGCACCAGCCTCTTAGCGAAGTACTCTGTTGGCCTTGGGCCCTCTGTTCCTTCAGGCAAGCCCACAATTCTCAGATTGTGCGAGAGGTTCTCCAAGTCCTCGAACTTTGCTCGGAGTCCTCTGTTGACCTCCACCACCCCCCACAGCTCGTCCCCCATTGAGGTGAACTGGTCGCTGTGCTGTGACACGGTCTCCTCCACTTCCTTCATCTTCTCGCCCTGCTCTCTCACCTCGGCCGATGTCTTTGCCACAGCTACCCTCACCGGGGCGATTGCCTCCTCCACCAATGACTTCAATGCGACCGCCGTCTCCTTCCTCAAAGCCTCCGTGTGCCTCGCAAACTGCTTTTCCAGCTCCACAGCCATCACTTTGGTCATCTTCTCCATCGTTAATAGTGCGGCCTTGCCATGTGGTCCGGCATCCGCCATCTTGTCAGAGCTTTTGCTGGTCCTCTCATTCAACGGCGAGCCCGCGTTTCCTCCCTTCCTCGACGCTGCTTTTCGTATCCTTTAACAAATTATTATTTTTCCTTTTTTTCCCCCTTCTTTCCTTCAATCTATTTTTTTTTAAAATAAATAAATTCTACCTTCAAGAAAAAAAATCTTTCACAGACTTTCTTTAAAACTTCTTTCTCTTTTTTTTTTGTATTCCTCCAGAATTTCCCTGGGTTGGATTTCAGTCTTCTTACAACATTCTAGGCGGGAGCCACCCGATGTGGGACATCTCACCTACATCTTGCCCCGGCTTCGGGCCTGCCGCCTCGTCCTCAGTTTGGCTCCGCCCTCGCTGCTCCGACCGCTGCGCGCGCTGGGCCCAACGCCTCAGCTCCAGCCGCCCGACACCTGCGTGGTGGTGTTCCTTGCCGGTTTTCAAACCGGACCGCTTGACGCCCAGGACGGCCCCAAAGGCCGACAACAATTGGGGGGGGGGGGGGGGGGGGGCGGGGGGAGAGCGAAGAATCGGGGAAACCCTCGAAAGCACCGCAAATAGTGGCCACCAGCGGGAGCTCCTCTCAATGTGGCCGACCAGCTCGCAAACGCCACCGGAAGTCTCGCATTTCTCTCTCTTTAACCTCACTCCAAAATTCTGGAATCTTTTTAAAACTTCCACCAAGCTCCCTAGCCGCATACGATAGTCAGAACTAAGTGATCCCACAATCAATGGATCAGACCTAAGCTCTGCAACTCTACCACGTCCAGTCGTGAATGGTGATGGACAATTAAACAACTCACTGGAGGAGTTGCTGCATCCTCATAGGCAGAGGCTGCAAAGGGTATGTGGGAAACAGTTGCAGTGGTTCTGGGTCTGCAACATGACAGGGAAAATGAGCAAAGGCTATGGAGAGGGCAAGCTCTGTGCCATGCCCTCTGCCAAGTTGGAGCTAAATTCCGACATGCTCCTTGATGGCAATGGGAGGCATCTGGCAGACCAGTCAATGTGCTCAGCATCTCAGTGACCAGGCCCAACAGCGTCCCTATGTATGTGTGGAATTACGACCCTCACCTGAGTTCCAAGTGACAGAACCCATGTGCAACCTCACCCTCCAGTGAATTAGCTTAGGAGTTATCCTTCCCCTCTGTCCTGGTTGCCCTCTTGTGCAAAGCGACTCAACATGTGCAGGTCACAACTCTGTGCTATGTAGTGTCAGCATTGGAGCTGGTGGCTGCGAGTGTCATATCAAGTAAAGGGGCCTCTTTAGCAGCCCTATGCTGTTGCTCAGTCTCCCCCTCGCTCTTTTCTTCTCTTCAGTCTGCTGTGCTTGGGCAGCTATCAGTTCTTTAGTGTCTGAAAGCAGGAAATCAGATAGGAGATGATTGGGGTGAAGGAAGGAGGTTGACTTGGAAAGCAGGAGGTTTGTGGTCAGGCCATCTGCAGCTTGCTCTTCATACCAGAAAGGGTGAGCTGGGAATTAAGAAGGGATGTAAGGCAGGGATATATAATCATCCTCAATGTTCTCAGCAGCGCTACACCCCATAGTGTCCATCATGGTTGGCCTGATATTACAGAGAACCACCTCCTCTGTAGGACACAGAGGTAGCAGGTATTCTTGTTTTCCCACAGGATCGGCACTGCTCCTTTCAATTGTCTGCCACCTTGACCTACAAAGGGGAACAGAATGGTAATAACCTGTGGCACTGCATTTGGGTGATGCTCCAATCAAACAGCTGGAGTTATGAGGCAGCAGTTGACGTTTGCAGCATTGTAAAGTGCATGAGGGCCTGGCGGGGTATCTGAATGTTAGACCTGAGTTTTGAGTGTCAAGGACTGCTGCCAGGTGACTGATGGGGCTTTGGTTCGTTGGGCAGTGGGGGAGGTTGGTGCTCTGGTGGGTGGCAGATGGCATGGGAAGATGCATTCACTGACCTTGCCAACCTGCACAAGAGCATCAGGCTTCTTGTGGCACCATTCCAATATCATACGGGGTGTATGCTTAGCCAGTCACATGCATTTTCTGTTATCAATCAAGAACATTTGTTCTCCTTAGTGGCAAGGAATCACAGAGTACAAATAGGAAAGCAACTCTGACAAGTCATATGTAATATGTCATGTGTCAGCACTGACAAAGAAATTATTTACAGGTTCTGCAAACACCAAGCTACAGTCAATGTTCTGGTAAGTCCTGTAGAGATTGCTTGAGGACTAACATTCATCTAACAGTCAGATGGTATGCTTTCCTGTAAGTGATTTTACAGTTCGCTGATAGTATACTTGCAGATTCAAAATCATCGTTCTGGAGCTCTCATCAGCTCTTTATTATTCGTTCATGGCTTCTGGGCGTCGTTGGTAAGGCCAACATTTATTGCCCATCGCTAATTGTCCTGAATGGTGTTGAGCTTCTTGGGTATTTTTGGAGCCACACTCATCTGGACAAGTGAAGAATATTCCATTATACTTGCTGGAGTCCTTCCCTTTGATTTCCGTTTGTTCACATTTATTTTATGTTCTTAGTTTTGGTCCGTGCACCCATAATCGGAGTGTGCCATTGAGCAGTGGACTCAAGCTGAAGTGGCCTGCTAGTCAGGACAATGTGTTCCAGGTTTTGCATTTTGGAGAGGAGAAAATGGTCTCTTCGGAACTGGGTGAATCTTAAGAACCAGCTTTGGAGGAAGTTGGTTCGATTGGCTGGTTGGTAAACTATGGGTTGGCCAGGGACAGTGTTCTGGCTGACAACAGTAAGTGATTGGCTCCTGTGGAATGCTTCTGAACGAGCTGGACAGAAGTGACTGGACCTTGAAAGGAGGAGGAACTCTCTCTCTCTCTTGCTGATGAAATAAAGAACTGCTTTATTGTTCTAAAACCAGTGAGTGCCTGGCACATCTTTACTACACATTTAGAATGATCTTGAACCTACAGAGAAAGTAGCCAGTCTTACCAGAGCAAGCTTAGAAGTAAGAAGTATTGAAATGCAAGCTTGAACACCTGAAAGACTTTACCTGGAAGCCATTCTAGTGCATCAAAGATCTTTTATCCTTTTATTTTATCATTACTTTTCCCCCTCTCTGCCATCCTTTCCCTCTGAGTTGTCTCTGTGTTTGTGTGTCTCCCTGTGTGTGCAGAGTGGGACGAGTTAGAAAAGGGGATTGGTGTTGAGAAAGGGGTATTAGGTCATCAGGTATATTTTTGTCAGTTGAATTATATTACTGTTAAATAATAAAGGTTAGATTTGTTTAAAATTTAGTTTATTGGGCACATCCAAGATCCTCGCATATTTTAAAATAACATAAAATTTATTTCCAAAAAGAAAAAGATATAAGTACCCAGTTCTTTTTTTTTCATTTAAGAGGCAATTTAGCGTAGTAATTTTACCTAACCTGCACATCTTTGGGTTGTGGGGGTGAAACCCACGCAGATATGCGGAGAATGTGGAAACTCCACACGGACGGTGACCCGAGGCCAGGATCGAACCTTAAAATAACATCTAATTTCACTTGTGTTGCGACTCCGGGTCAAGTGGGGCTGGAATTGACTATGTTCTAGCCCAGCGGAGCATGGCACACTCTTTACTTGTGGATTGTAGATGGCGGACAGGCTCTTGGGGAGTCAGGAAGTGAATTCCTTGCTGCAGAATTCCTAGTTTCTGACCTGCTCTTGTACTCACAGTATGTATGTAGCTGATCCAATTAAGTTTCTGGTCAAAGGTGACTTCCAGATTATTTTTGGTGGGTTTTTCAGTGATGGTAACGCTACAGAATGTCAAGGAGAACCGATTTCTCATGCTGAAATGGTCATTGCCTGGCATTTGTGAGGTGTGAATGTTAATTGCTATTTATTAGCCCAATCCTGAATGTTGTCCAGGTCTTACTGGATGTGGGCACTGACTCAGTACCTGAGGGGTTGCAAATGGAACTGAACATTGTGAATGAAATGAAAATGAAATGAAATGAAAATCGCTTATTGTCACAAGTAGGCTTCAAATGAAGTTACTGTGAAAAGCCCCTGGTCGCCACATTCTGGCGCCTGTTCGGGGAGGCTGTTACGGGAATTGAACCGTGCTGCTGGCCTGCCTTGGTCTGCTTTCAAAGCCAGCGATTTAGCTCTGTGCTAATTGTTTAGCACAGAGCTAAACATTGTGCAATTATCAGCACATCCATGCACACTGAAGTCATTTCAGGACCCTTGACTTGCTCTTCAAATGGCCCACCACCTTGTCTCATTCACCTTAATTACCTCCTTTAGTCATTGGCACCAAATTACTCTTTGCTTCTCCGACCTTGCTTTACTCTCACATCTGCCCCCTTCAATCCACAGTTGATGATCACGCTTTCAACCACATTACTCCTGTGCACCCCCACCATTCACCTTCTCCCTTCCTGCTTTTTAAAGGTTACGGAGAATCTTTCCATTCAATGGCTCCTTCGACTGTGCCCCCTAATTCCTATCTGCCAGTTCTTTTCTCCAGTTTGATGTCTACTCATGTTTCTAGAGCACCCAGAGGCATCTTTCCCAGTTGGTACTGAAAGGAAGATATGAACCAATAAATAAGTCAATTATTGACTAATTGTTCCCTGTTGGTAAGTTGGCTCATTTGGTTATCCAACCTACTCCAGGACAGGGTAGTCGACATCACTCTGTGCCCAATATTATGACATGTAAAATCATTAAATCATCTGAAGTGTGTAACTGGTGTATAAAATGTCAACTTTCATTCCATAAACTTAGACGTTTACCTGAGTGAAGACAGCAAGCCTAGGCCAGAACCTAAAACCAATTTATGAGTTGAAGATAAAGCCCAAAGATTCTATATTTTTCTATTCTTTAATCGATTGTTTCATAAAGATCGGAGAGAAAAAAAATGACGTCTCTAAGAAAGCAAACTTGGCACATTCCTTTTCCTGTTCATGATGATTATAGTTAGATTGTTCATTGCTAAGTGTGGTGACATGACCCTGGCAAATAATGGAAGCAAGTAGAATTACAGTGAACCATTGACTACATTTGATTGCCAGAAAAAACAGCTGAGATCTTTTTGATATTTAAAAAAAAAGCAGTAGGCCAAATACTGATAAAACAATAATAGGGGAAATGTCTTGGAGAACATTCAGAGTGCAACATTATTCAGAATAATGATGGCAGCACATTGTGAATGGAATGATGTGCTTTATGTGTAGTAAGATAAATAGATGATTTGTTTTCCATTTTGTAGTATGGAGCATGTCCCGAGGAGATTTATCACCCGTTTATATTTTTGCAGTGGGATTGTAAGGAATAGAGCTCTCATGTTTGCCATTTTATCCTACATACTTTGAAGTCAGTAAGTATTGATTTAGCTCCGTACAAGCCTTTACAAGCAGCTTTTCAGACTGGTTTAATTAAGAGTCATGATAACAATATGCCTTTCAGAAATCTTTTGGCAGCCAATCAATCTTTAGATAATTTTATTTTGTCATGAGTCGAGTTAGTGTAGATGCATTATATAAAGTTAGTGCAATGGAGATGGTTGGTGTTAGATCTCTGCGTTTCAACCATCTAAAGGTGTAAAGAACATGTGCTTATACGGAGTTGGGGGTACAGGTCATGATTTCAAAACTTGTAGATGACACTAAATTTGGAAGTATTGTAAACTGAGGAAGATAGCAATAAAACTTTAAGAGGGCAGGAATGCACAGCTACGTGGCAAATGAAATTCAATGAGGAAATTTGAGAGGTGATACATTTTTGGTGGGAAAAATGAGGCGAGACAATACAAATTAAATGGCATAATTGCAGGATGGCATAGTGGTGCAGTGGTTAGCACTGCTGCCTCACAGCGCCGAGGATCTGGGTTCGATCCTGGCCCCGGGTCACTGTCTGTTTGGAGTTTGCAAATTCTCCCCGTGTCTGTGTGCGTCTCACCTCCACAACCAAAAGATGTGCAGAGTAGATGGATTGGCCATACTAAATTGCCCTTTAATTGGGGGGGAAAAAAAGAATTGGGCACCTTAAATTTAACAAAAGGAAAAAAATGGCATAATTGAATCGGAGGCTTAATGGAATAGAAATCTTGGTCTCTTTGCACACAAATGTTTGAGTTAATGAAACATATAGGATCCTGTGCTTTTTAAATAAAGGAAGAGACTCTTAATTAAACCAGAGCCAGGAATGTTTGTTTTGTAAGGGCCATGAAGAATCCAGCACGAGTTTTTAGGATACAAAATAATAACGTTTATTTACTATAACAATATATATATATATATATAACAGTAGCAGTAACTTCCCTTGCTACCTTCTCCTTCCTGCTGGTTCCTGAACTGGCCAGCTTATTTATACTAGGAGTTTCTCCGCCCCCCTCATTGGGGAAGTTCATACTCCCATAGGATTGTGGGATAGTCATTAGTCCCCAGCCAATCATAAGTAGGCAGGTTATAACATCCCTCCCCCCCAAAGTCCAAGGAATCCACCGAAGACCCTGGCGAAGGAAGGCGTCGAACTCGTTTGGCCGCAGGTCGGACGCCATTTGCACGCGGCGCTGGATCAGGCGGCGTGTAACGAGACGGAGACCGGCGCTTCCGTGATGAACGGCGCGGTTGTACATCCACGGCCTGTGGACCCGAGGATTCCCCCTCTGATGTATCCTGTGTCTCCATCTCGGAGTCAGAGTCTGCTGCCTCCGTCATGTCAGCGTCTCTATCTCCATTCGGTCCCGTAACGACCTGCGCAGGCTTCGAGTGAGGCACCAGTGGAAGATTTTGAGGACTACCTTCCCTTGTCTCTGGTCTTTGCGGCTGTTGAAATGAGCTCCGGGGGCGGGGAATCTTTTGAGGGGATGATCTTCTGGACTGGACGTGGTCTCCATGTTTTCGCTGGAGACGACCCTGGGCTTGCACTTGGTACGATATAGGGCCCGTTTGGCGAAAGATTACACCAGGAACCCATTGGGCACCACCAGCAAAATTCCGCACGAATACTGGGTCACCGGGCGCAAACTGCTGAATCGGACGATGCCGAGACAATCCCTGTCCCTGCCGTTCTTGTGTGCGGCGTACTTTTGCGCCAATGTCCGGGAAGACCATACTCAGGCGGGTGCGAAGTCTTCGGCCCATTAGGAGTTCTGCGGGAGCTACCCCAGTCACTGCATGGGGGGTGGTCCTGTACGTAAACAAAAACCGAGCCAGTCTCGTGTCCATTGATCCGGAAGACTGCTTCTTTAGGCCTCTTTTGAATGTTTGCACTGCGCGCTCTGCCAACCCATTTGAAGCCGGGTGGTAAGGGGCAGTGCGGATATGGCGGATGCCGTTCATCTTTGTAAACCTAGCAAACTCCTCACTCGTGAATGGAGTGCCATTATCCGTGACCAGCACCTCGGGGAGGCCATGCGTACTAAACGATAAACGCATCTTTTCAATTGTTGCGCAGGACGTTGTCCCTTGCATCTTATGCACCTCCAGCCATTTGGACTGGGCGTCAATTAGTAGAAGGAACATGGATCCCTGAAAAGGGCCTGCGAAATCTGCATGTAAGCGTGCCCAAGGCCGCCCTGGCCATTCCCAGTGATGTAGGGGCGTGGCTGGCGGAAGCTTCTGATGCTCCTGGCAAATGGAGCAGTTTTGGGCCACCTTCTCAATGTCGGTGTCGAGGCCTGGCCACCAGACATAACTCCGGGCCAACATTTTCATCTTGGTCACGCCCGGTTGCCCATTGTGCAAGTCTGATAATATCAGCTCCTGGCCTTTTTCCGGGACAATCACACGCGTCCCCCACAAGAGGATGCCGTCTTCCACGCTGAACTCTGACAGCTTGGAGGAAAATGCCCGCAACTCGCCTGGGAGCTGTCTATGCTGCCCACCATACAGGACTATGTGCCGAACCTTTGACAAGACTGGCTCCGTCCGGGTCCACTCACGGATCTGTGCTGCCGTGACAGGCAAGGTGTCCATAAATTTTAGGGTTGCAACCACCTCACTGGTCGTGGGGGTCGACATGGGGCCGGTCGATAAAGGCAATCGGCTCAGTGCGTCGGCATTTGCTATCTGTGTACCTGGTTTGTGCTCCAGAGAATACTCATATGCAGCAAGCAACAAAGCCCAGCGCTGGATCCGTGCAGAAGCAATGGGCGGTATTGGCTTATCCTCTCTGAAGAGTCCCAGCAGGGGCTTATGATCAGTCACGATAGTGAAATGGCAGCCGTACACATACTGGTGGAAGCGTTTCACCGCGAAAACCACTGCCAGGCCCTCCTTCTCGATCTGCACATACTTTTTCTCCGCTGCAGTCAATGTGCGGGAGGCGAAAGCTATCGGTCGCTCGGCACCGTTCTCCATCTTGTGGGACAGGACAGCCCCAATACCATACGGGGATGCATCACATGTGACGAGCAAAGGCTTTCCCGGATCATAGTGGGTTAGTAACCCAGACGACGATAATTGTTGCTTTACCCACCGGAAAGCGGTTTCTTGCGGCTGACCCCAAACCCAGGTGTGATTTTTCTTTAGCAGCAGGTGTAAGGGGGCCAGCGTAGTTGCCAGATTGGGGAGGAACTTCCAGTAATAGTTTACAAGACCGAGAAAAGAACGAAGATGCGAAGTGTCAGTCGGGGTGGGGGCATGTTGAATTGCACGCACCTTCTCTGCGACGGGGTGCAGATCCTCGCGGTCCACCCGATAACCTAGGTAGACTACTTCTTTTGCCTGAAATACGCACTGTGTGTGACGTAAACGGACTCCAGCCTCCGAAAGGCGTCTAAGGACAGCCTCCAGATTTTCCAAATGCTCTTGCTCCGACGTCCCTGTAATCAACACGTCATCTAGGTAGACAGCCACACGTGGTAAACCTCTCAAATTGCCCTCCATAACACGTTGAAAAATTGCGCAGCCAGAGGATACTCCAAAGGGCAACCGTGTATATTCATACAGGCCCCGGTGTGTGTTAATTGTTACATATGGTCGGGAGGCAGGGTCCAGCTCCAACTGCAGGTAGGCGTGACTCATATCTAATTTTGTGAATGAGAGTCCACCTGCAAGTTTCGCGTAGAGATCCTCTATGCGAGGTATTGGGTATCGGTTGAGTCGGGAAACTGTATTCACTGTAAGTTTATAGTCACCACACAAGCGAACTGTGGCATCTGGCTTCATTACTGGTACAATTGGTGCTGCCCAGTCAGCAAAACGGATGGGCCTGATAATACCCAAACTCTCCAAACGAGTGAGCTCCCCTTCTACCTTAGAGCAAAGCGTAAGGCACTGGGCGCGCCCGCAAATAGCGCGGCGTGGCTCCTGGTTCAACTTGGATACGGGCTACGGCCCCTTTTATTTTCCCCAAACCAGGCTGGAATACCTCTGGGTATCATCCTAGCACCTCAGTCAACCCTCCAGAAACTGTTTGGAGGATGTGCTGCCATTGCAACCGCAAATGGCGCAACCAGTCCCGACCCAACAGGCTGGGCCCATGGCCACGCACTACGATAAGTGGGAAACGCCCCTCCTGGCGTCCATAGACAACAGGGGTCATTGTAGTTCCTGCAATGTCCAGTGGTTCCCCCGTGTAGGTGGCCAACCTGGCCTGTGAGTCAGTTAATGTAAGGGTCTGTATACCCTGCTTGATGCGGTCGAATGTCCTCTGGGCGATCACGGAGACCGCTGCGCCTGTATCCAACTCCATCTCCAGCGGGTGGCCATTGACCCGTACTGTCACCTTAGTGGGGGCCACACGGGGAGCTGCCACACAATGCAGCTGCAGGCAGTCGTCCTCCGTCTCCACGTCGTCAGGAGTGGTCGCCGCAGGTTCATCCACATGGAAGGTACGGCCTCTGGGCCGGTCCCAGTTACGGCCCCTGGGCTGGTCCCAGTTTCGGTCGGAACGACAGTGCCTCTGGCGCCCCCAGGACCGCCGTCCGCGACGGGGTCGGCGCCTACAAGTCTGACACGGACATGGCTCCTCATCCATTGGCTCTGGAGAAGGCTCCCTTCGGGGAGGAATGTCCGATGGCCACTGGCGTCGGTCCGGTCGTTGCCTCACCCAAGGTACCGCAGGAGTGCGGGGGGACGTTTTTGGGCGGAAAGGGTTGCGCCCCAAGGCATGCACTTCCATTCCCTGTAGCTCCTGTACTCCTCGCTCTGCGCTCTCTCGGGACAAGACTATTTGTATTGCCTGTTGAAAAGTCAATGTTGGCTCCGCTAACAAATTTCTCTGGGTTGCTGCATTGTTAATACCGCAAACCAAACGGTTGCGTAACATTTCTGATAAGGTCTCACCATAGGATTCCGCAATCCCGCGTAGCCTGGATAAAAAAAAATCGGCAAGGGATTCTCCAGGGGTCCTCTCAGCGGTATTAAACCGGTAACGCTGGACTATCGTGGACGGGGTTGGGTTAAAGTGTTGCCCCACTATATTCACAAGTTCGTCAAACGTTTTGGTGTCCGGCGCAGCTGGGTACGTAAGGCTCCTAATCACCCCAAACGTATGCGGCCCGCAGGCGGTAAGCAATATGACCAACTGGCGCTCGTTTTCAGTGATATTGTTTGCCCAGAAATAGTAACGCATCCGTTGTGTGTACTGGTTCCAGCTTTCCAGCGCAGCATCCAAAACATCCAAATGTCCGTACAGAGGCAGAAGACCATAAGACATAGGAGCGGAAGGCCATTCGGCCCATCGAGTCCACTCCGCCATTCAATCATGGCTGATTTCAACTCCATTTACCCGCTCTCTCCCCATAGCCCTTAATTCCTCGAGAAATCAAGAATTTATCAACTTCTGTCTCAAAGACACTCAACGTCCCGGCCTCCACCTCCCTCTGTGGCAATGAATTCCACAGACCCACCACTCTCTGGCTGAAGAAATTTCTCCTCATCTGTTCTAAAGTGACTCCCTTTTAGTCTAAGGCTGTGCCCCCAGGTCCTAGTCTCCCCTGTTAATGGAAACAACTTCCCTACATCCACCCTATCTAAGCCATTCATTATCTTGTAAGTTTCTATTAGATCTCCCCTCAACCTCCTAAACTCCAATGAATATAATCCCAGGATCCTCAGACGTTCATCGTATGTTAGGCCTACCATTCCTGGGATCATCCGTGTGAATCTCCCTCCGCTGGACCCACTCCAGTGCCAGTATGTCCTTCCTGAGGTGTGGGGCCCAAAATTGCTCACAGTATTCTAAATGGGGCCTAACTTATGCTTTATAAAGCTTCAGAAGTACATCCCTGCTTTTATATTCCAAGCCTCTTGAGATGAATGACAACATTGCATTTGCTTTCTTAATTACGGACTCAACCTGCAAGTTTACCTTTAGATAATCCTGGACGAGGACTCCCAAGTCCCTTTGCACTTCAGCATTATGAATTTTGTCACCGTTTAGAAAATAGTCCATGCCTCTATTCTTTTTTCCAAAGTGCAAGACCTCGCACTTGCCCACGTTGAATTTCATCAGCCATTTCTTGGACCACTCTCCTAAACTGTCTAAATCTTTCTGCAGCCTCCCCACCTCCTCCATACTACCTGCCCCTCCACCTATCTTTGTATCATCGGCAAACTTAGCCAGAATGCCCCCAGTCCCGTCATCTAGATCGTTAATATATAAAGAGAACAGTTGTGGCCCCAACACTGAACCCTGCGGGACACCACTCGTCACCGGTTGCCATTCCGAAAAAGAACCTTTTATCCCAACTCTCTGCCTTCTGCCTGACAGCCAATCGTCAATCCATGTTAGTACCTTGCCTCGAATACCATGGGCCCTTATTTTACTCAGCAGTCTCCCGTGAGGCACCTTATCAAAGGCCTTTTGGAAGTCAAGATAGATAACATCCATTGGCTCTCCTTGGTCTAACCTATATGTTATCTCTTCAAAGATCTCTAACAGGTTTGTCAGGCACGACCTCCCCTTACTAAATCCATGCTGACTTGTCCTAATCTGACCCTGCACTTCCAAGAATTTAGAAATCTCATCCTTAACAATGGATTCTAGAATCTTGCCAACAACCGAGGTTAGGCTAATTGGCCTATAATTTTCCATCTTTTTCCTTGTTCCCTTCTTGAACAGGGGGGTTACAACAGCGATTTTCCAATCCTCTGGGACTTTCCCGGACTCCAGTGACTTTTGAAAGATCATAACTAACGCCTCCACTATTTCTTCAGCTATCACCTTTAGATCTCTAGGATGTAGTCCATCTGGACCCGGAGATTTATCAATTTTTAGACCTCTTAGTTTCTCTAGCACTTTCTCCTTTGTGATGGCTACCATATTCAACTCTGCCCCCTGACTCTCCAGAATTGGTGGGATATTACTCATGTCTTCTACTGTGAAGATTGACGCAAAGTACTTATTTAGTTCCTCAGCTATTTCCTTGTCTCCCATCACAAAATTACCAGTGTCATTTTGGAGCGGCCCAATGTCAACTTTTGCCTCCCGTTTGTTTTTAATGTATTTAAATAAACTTTTACTATCATTCCTAATGTTACTGGCTAGCCTACCTTCATATTTGATCCTCTCTTTCCTTATTTCTCTCTTTGTTATCCTCTGTTTGTTTTTGTAGCCTTCCCAATCTTTTGACTTCCCACTACTCTTTGCCACATTATAGGCTTTCTCTTTTGCTTTGATGCATTCCCGAACTTCCTTTGTCAGCCATGGCTGCCTAATCCCCCCTCTGATAACCTTTCTTTTCTTTGGGATGAACCTCTGCACTGTGTCCTCAATTACTCCCAGAAACTCCTGCCATTGCTGTTCTACTGTCTTTCCCACTAGGCTCTGCTCCCAGCCGATTTTCGTCAGTTCCTCCCTCATGCCCCTGTAGTTACCTTTATTTAACTGTAACACCTTTACATCTGATTCTACCTTCTTTCTTTCAACTTGGAGATTGAATTCTACCATATTATGATCACTGCCTCCTAAGTGCTCCCTTACTTTAAGATCTTTAATCAAGTCTGGCTCATTACATAACACTAAGTCCAGAATGGCCTGTTCCCTCATGGGCTCCATCACAAGCTGTTCCAAAAAGCCCTCCTGTAAACATTCAATGAATTCCCTTTCCTTGGGTCCACTGGCAGCATTATTTACCCAGTCCACCTGCATATTGAAGTCCCCCATGATCACTGTGACCTTGCCTTTCAGACATGCACTTTCTATTTCGTGGTGCATTTTGTGCCCCCGGTCCTGACCACTGTTAGGAGGCCTGTACATAACTCCCATTATGTTTTTTTTGCCTTTGTGGTTCCTCAACTCTACCCACACAGACTCCACATCATCTGACCCTGTCATTTAGTGCTATTGATTTAATTTCATTCCTAATTAACAAGGCAACCCCACCCCCTCTGCCCACCTCCCTGTCTTTTCGATAGGTTGTGAATCCCTGGATGTTTAAATGCCAGTCCTGAACCCCCTGCAACCATGTCTCTGTGATGCCTACCACATCATACCTGCCAGTCACAATCTGGGCCACAAGCTCATCTACCTTGTTCCGTACACTGCACGCATTTAAATGTAGCACCTTTAATTCTCTATTGACCGTCCCTTTTTGTTTTCTTAGTGTGGTGGGCCTTGGTTTACTGAGCCTTTCCATACACTGTCATATTTTGTGGGATGGGGTCTATCGTAACCTCTCCTGAGTTGTCTTTTCGTGCTTTTTCGTATTCCTAAGCAGCTATGCTTCCCACTGATTACTTCACCTCTTGGTTCCCTGACTTTCCCTTCCCCCCCAATCTTTCATGGTATAATAGAAAACAACTTCCAACCTGTATCCAACAAAAATCCAGGGAGGTGGCTTCAGCAGTGTAGACAGCTATTCACTTTTACCTTCGTCACCAGTTTTGTAAGGGCCACGAAGAATCCAGCACAAGTTTTTAGGATACAAAATAATAATGTTTATTTACTATAACAATATATACATAACAGTAGCAGTAACTTCCCTTGCTACCTTCTCCTTCCTGCTGGTTCCTGAACTGGCCAGCTTATTTATACTAGGAGTTTCTCCGCCCCCCTCATTGGGGAAGTTCATACTCCCATAGGATTGTGGGATAGTCATTAGTCCCCAGCCAATCGTAAGTAGGCAGGTTATAACAGTTTGGTAAACCTCTATAACATGTTACTGGTTGAATATTGTTCCCTATTCTGGGTTTTGGAGAGGGTAAAGAAGAGATTTGTTGGGATGGTTCCAGGGATGAGGGATTACATTTCTATGGATATACTGGAGGAGCTCTCCTAAAGTGCAGAGAAGATTAAAGGGAACAGTTTCCAAATAATGAGAAATGGTTTTCAATGGCTGAAGGGATGACAATCAAATGGCATAGATGTAAGGTGATTAGCAAGGCAATAAGAGGAAAGACATGTTTATACTGTGAGTGGTTAGGATTTGGAACGCGCTGCCTGATAGGGTGGTGGATACAGATTAAATAGGAATAGTTAATAGATACCTAGTTGAAGCAGAATAAAATTACAGGGACATGGGGGAAGAGCATGGAAGTGAGACGGACTGAACAGCTCTGTGAAAGAGTCAGCATGAACCTAATTGGAAGAAATGTCTACATCAGTGATGTTCTGATATATGTTTCTGTGATTGCTTCAAACCCCAGTAAGTCACAAAGAACCTTACTGCCATCTTATGAAGTGGAGTCACTATTCTACTGGAGGAAAGGTAGCAGCCAACTGCATTATAACAGTGACTAACGTGAGGGACACTGCACACTGTATATTTTTACAGATATAATCATTACTATTTCTAAAATGTTTTTAAGGCCTTTAAAATGGCCAAATCTATGTCTGTCTGTGGTGACCCCCCCCCCCCCCCCCCCCCGAGCAAAAGAAGCTATTTGGCAATTTTGGGAAAACTCGCACCTCGTTATTCCCTAGGAGCCACTAACTGTGGAATCTATAGCCCGACTTCGAAGACCTTCTGCATTTAATAACCCAGGCTGGCCAGTAGTCCTATCTGCTGAGACAAATGCCCCGCAACCTTCCTTTCAATCCCTAACATCTGAGAAGCAGGGCACACCAAAGGAGGTCTGGCCCTCAAGATTGGACACCAGGCCATATCAAACCTGCTTCTGCTGAAAGTTCTATGCCATTGTTTACAAGACTAATTCATCGCTCCCTGCCTATCTCACTTTGTGAAGTCTGAACGACTGGAAAAGTGAATTCGACAACATTGGTAGACCTCCATGAAGGAATACCTCATTGGAATTTGATTCTGGAATTCATGTCCACCTATATTTATTTTGTCTGTGGTCTCGGTACTGTAGAACCATCTTTTCTCTTTCCCTCTGTTTACTGTCTTGAGTATGGAGGCGACACTGCAACCACTCCTTTTGCGGTTTGAATGTGTGCAACAAACTACCCCTTTTTTTAGTTCATCCTGTCTCAATGTTTGCTCTGGGATCATTAATGGAAAATTGAATCACACCAAAACCAATGGGCTGGGGAAATATACCACCCCTATAAAGCGGGAAACAAATCAAAGGTACCTTTCTGTTTCCAGGCGGGCAGTGTGAGGAGCAATTACTGCTGTTTAAATTAACCCCAATCCTGTCCGTAACACGGCACTTCCAAAGTATTCAACTGGCCGTAAAGTATTTTGGGATGCCATGAGACAGTGAAAGGCGCTATATAAATGCAAGTTATTTCTGCATCCATGCAGAAAATGGCTTGCCTTGAACCAGATTATTCACAAAAATGGTTGTATAGGGCACGATTCTCCAAGCCCCACGCCGGGCCGGAGAATCGCCATAACTGTGCCCCGACGCCCCGTCGCAGGTGCGCGATTCTCAGCTGTTCAGAGAATCGGCGCCATTTGCACCGGCGTGTTTGACGCGGCGCGGGCCATCGGCCGCAGGAATCTGCGGGGCCGCACTGATTCTCTGGCCCGGGTGGGCTGAGCAGCCGGCGGATACGGCAGAGTCCCGCTGGCGCCGTTCACTCCTGGTCGCTGCCGGCGGGAACTTTGCGCGAAGGATCGGGGGGCGGCCTGTGGGGCGGGGAAAAGTGCTCCTTCACCGGGGGGGGCCTCCGATGGGGTCTGGCCCGCGATCGGGGCCCACCGATCGGCGGGCCAGCCTCTCCCCCTCCGGGCCTACTTTATTGCGCGGCTAGCCCCTGAACTCCCACGCCATGTTACGTAGGGGCCAGCGCGCTGAAGAAGTCCCCCGCACATGCGCGGGTTGGCACGGCCCAACTGGGCATGCGTGGGTTGGCGCGGTGCCCATTTGGCACAGGGAAGGGAGGCTGGAGCGGCGTGAAC
Organism: Scyliorhinus torazame; assembly: GCF_047496885.1. Lineage (NCBI taxonomy): Eukaryota > Metazoa > Chordata > Chondrichthyes > Carcharhiniformes > Scyliorhinidae > Scyliorhinus > Scyliorhinus torazame. The sequence goes on from NC_092707.1 coordinate 138,900,449, forward strand.
TGCTTCAGCGCCGTGCTGCCGTCCTGTGGGGATAGAATCGGTCGTCCCCGCGCCCGTTTCGCGCCGTCGTGAAACGTGATGGCCTTCTCGACGGCGCGAACACTTAGTCTCCATTTTGGAGAATCGCCCCCTAAGTGTACGGTTTTAGTTATGTCCTGCTTGTAGGCTCCTGTCAGCTAACTCAAATATAATGGAATTGGCGTTGGTAGTTATAAAATATACAAAAATTGCTTTAACTTTGTCGGCCTACAGGGAAAAGGCGGGGGAGTGGGGCTAGCTAAATTGTTTTTGCAAAGAACTGACATGAATTGACAGTCCAAATGGCCTCCTTCTGAGCTGCGAACTGCTCCAGCCAATCCGAGAACAGTTCATCTACAAATCAGAGCCGATTCAAACAGTGCAGACTTATAGCAGATTTGTGACTAAATCTTTGTTTAACAATTTTGAGATGTATTACGCCCTGCTCCATTAAAAAAAGTGATTTGATATGAGCAGGCCTGTGCCCAACAAGCCTGAACTTTACAACTTACCCTATTGTGAACTTTGCCTATGTTATAACCCGCACTGCTCTTACGGGGTAGGGATAACCCACTACTTCTTGGACCCTGCAGAATATCAGCTTTCACAATAAGGGGCGGGTGACCCTTAACTAAGGCCTTTGTATAAATCGAGTCGGCCAGTCAGGCACGTACGAGAAAAGACCCAGTAGGGAGCTACTGGAGCATTATATAATAGTTAACATGTTAAACATTTTGGCAGATCGAATCAGGCCAGGACCTACTCAGTTAATGGTATGGCGTTGGGGAGAGTTATAGAACAAAGAGATCTAGGAGTACAGGTTCATAGCTCCTTGAAGGTGGAGTCGCAGGTGGACAGGGTGGTGAAGAAGGCATTCGGCATGCTTGGTTTCATTGGTCAGAACATTGAATATAGGAGTTGGGACGTCTTGTTGAAGTTGTACAAGACATTGGTACGGCCACACTTGGAATACTGTGTGCAGTTCTGGTCACCCTATTATAGAAAGGATATTATTAAACTAGAAAGAGTGCAGAAAAGATTTACTAGGATGTTGCCGGGACTTGATGGTTTGAGTTATAAGGAGAGGCTGGATAGACTGGGACTTTTTTCCCTGGAGCGTAGGAGGCTTAGGGGTGATCTTATAGAGGTCTATAAAATAATGAGGGGCATAGATAAGGTAGATAGTCAACATCTTTTCCCAAAGGTAGGGGAGTCTAAAACTAGAGGGCATAGGTTTAAGGTGAGAGGGGAGAGATTCAGAAGGGCCCAGAGGGGCAATTTCTTCACTCAGAGGGTAGTGAGTGTCTGGAATGGGCTGCCAGAGGTAGTAGTAGAGGCGGGTACAATTGTGTCTTTCAAAAAGCATTTAGATGGTTACATGGGTAAGATGGGTATAGAGGGTTATGGGCCAAGTGCGGGCAACTGGGACTAGCTTAATGGTAAAAACTGGGCGGCATGGACTGGTTGGGCCGAAGGGCCTGTTTCCATGCTGTAAACTTCTATGATTCTAAATAAAAATAAGTTTGTATTTCTCTACGACTCGTTGTGGATTCCTTTCATTGCTGCTTACAAAATTGGCGACAAGGACAAAGACTGGTTCACTTTCGATACTGCTGAGTCACCTCCTGATATCTTTTGCATACAGGTTGGAAATTCTTTTTCTTCATCATGCCTCTTTTCGGACGTTTGGATGTGTTCGATGCCGGACTGGAATATTGGAGTCAATCGCAGAGAATGACCACCAGGTATTCATTATGAAAACTGCTTGTTGCGCACATACGTTCAGAGTGATACGGAGCCATACCTACCCAGTGGCACCGGACACTAACACTTTTGATGAGCTTGTGGAGTTAGTGGGGCAACATTTTAATCCGACCCGATTGGTAATAATACAGCGGTACCGGTTTAATACCGCTGAAAGAACCCCGGGTGAGTCCATCATCGAGTTTTTATCAAGGTTTTGAAAAATTGCTGAGTTCTGTGCATATGGCGTTTCCTTATCTGAAAATGCTACATAACCGCTTTGTTTATGGAATAAACAATCCGGCTTTATAGAAGAAGCTGTTGGCCACACATTCCCTAACTTTGCACCAGGCTGTCCAGATTGCGCTCTCCCATGGAAGCGCAGAATGGGGGACCCTTAACTAGGCCAATGTGCCTTTGTATAAATAGAGTCGGTCAGTCAGGCACCAAGTCGAGTGGACCCAGTTGGGAATTACTGGAGCTGTGTGTACAGTTAATGTGTTAATTAAAATAAGTTTGTTTTTCTCTACAACCCGTTGTCGATTCCTTTCATTGCCACTGAGAAAAGCCCCATTCAGCCAACCTCTTGAGAAGTCCCGATCCCCCAAACATAATCGAACAAAATGTACCAATCCATCATTCACACATTCAATAAAAATAGTGTTGGTCTGTGATTCAGTTAGTGCTGTGAATGATCCTCACAATCTCTTTATTCATAACCAAAGAAGATTAAATATTGTCATATCAATTCTTCTGGACTGTACACGAGAAAAGCTATAATAGCGCTGCGCACCTGGGAATTACTAATCACATTTGAAAACAGTTAGACTTCCTGTCACCTGAGACCACTTGGTTTATATTTTTTATGTACCTCAGTAGATTAAATAAAAAGCTTCCCAATCTCTGGAATTCCCTCTGTAAACCTCTCCACCTCTCAGCCTCTCTCTTCCTGGCCCACCTCATTGGAAAAGCATTTGGCCATCCATCTGAATGGCTTCTAATGTGGTCAGTGTCCAACTGCATGTGATAATGTTCCCGTGAAGCATCGAGAAAAGCTTTTTATAAAGGCAAGGTGTGGTTGTTTGAAGGATTTTCAATGATAAAAATCAAGGTTGGCCACTCCTGTGAAGGAGTGATGCATTATGGGAAATGCTGTATTCCTGATGAGACACTAAATCAAGGCCCTGCTAAAGTCAATGTAAAAGATTTCGTGGCACTATCTTGTGGAAGAGCAGTAGAGTTATCCCTGGTGCCCTGGACAATATTTATCCCTCAATTAACATCAAACAGATTATCCAATCGTTATCATATTGCTGTTCATTGGAGTTTACTGAGCATTAAATGGCTGCTGTGCTTCCGACATTATAACAGTGACAACACTTTCGAAGTCATTCATTGACAGGAAAGTGCTTTGAAATACCCGGTGGTTATATAAAGTGTTATACAATTGTAAGTCTTTTGTTATACCGTCAATTCACTGTGAGACCGTGAGAACGAGTGAATAAGAACATAAGAACATAAGAACTAGGAGCAGGAGTAGGCCATCTGGCCCCTCGAGCCTGCTCCGCCATTCAATGAGATCATGGCTGATCTTTTGTGGACTCAGCTCCACGCTCGGGGGTCGCGTAACTATACTAGGCGTAGTACTAGTACTAGGCGTTATTATCCAGGAACCCGCCTACCAGTATCTGTTGTACAAATGAGTGCCACCCACCGGTGGCCGGTCTATATATCCCCCGGAGAAGGCGGAGCCCACCGGGATTCCATAACAGTACCTGGAATTAGACCGTATTATCATTTCCAGGTCATAGGTCACAGCACTATACAGACAGTTCATATTTAGGTGAATACATTCACCACATCTTTCCTCTTTGATTTTCAAATTTACAGGAATTCTTGGTCTTTTTCCTTTTTATTTATTGTTCTTTCCAATTCTTATCCTTGATACATTGACTCCTTGATGCAGGCTATGTCCCAGTACCCTTGATATTAAGTGTCAGCATTCTATCCGACCATGGTGGGTGGTTTGGGGTGAGAGGGGTGGGTGGGGGGGTTGAATGGGGGACACAGCAGAGCACCATGCTTCGACTGACGTCTATATGTGCTTATCAGCATCAGGCACCCCGCTTTGCCCAGGGGCACTGAGGTTATTTACATCACTCAAAATCTCACAATAGATGTGATCAGCTAATCGGTCGTAGGACGGGTGCTGAATCTGGAACCATTCAGGTTTGCATGGCTCAGCTACTGACAGGAAAAGTCTTGTTGATCCATCAGTTGCAGAGAGGATGTTTCCCCTCACGGGGGGAGGGGGAACTCAAGAACTCGGGGACAGTGTTTCAAATTAAGGGGCAAAGAGGATTCTGGATGTCATTGCACATGAGTTGCAAAAGGTGAGCATGCAGGGTGCAGCAGGTATTTGGGAAAGCAAATGGAATGTTGGTCTTTATTTTGAGGAGATGGAGCATAAAAGTAAGGACTGAGGTACAACATGCAGGACATTGGTTAGATCATACTGTTGTATTCTCTATTCTGCTTTATCTGGATGGCTCGCATGCATAGTGTTGAATAAAGAACACAAAGCTCTATTAACGAACAAAACTATAAATTTATTACACTACTAAGATTCATTCACATTCACTCTTTACTTCCCAGTACATATGCATATTATTACATCCCCCCTTTTTTTCAAAGATGTTTGGAGGTTTGTGCAAACATATGTCAACATCATTGTCTGTTCATTACAAATTACTGAGTACTGAAATTGTGCAGTAGTTAACACTTAAAAGAAAACTTTTTACTGCCCACAAATTGAATCTGTACTCAGTCTTCACTAGGATCGTGTATTGAAGTACCAACACGTCATCACTCCAAATCGATCAGGTGTTCGACTGGTTTATCCTCGTCCGGGTTGCGCTCTTTTTTCAGGTGCGCATGTGCAATCTTCTGCGCCTGCGCAGAATGGTATTATTCTGGATCGCATTGTTTTTCAATGCGCGCATGTGCAAACTGGACCCGCGCATGCGCAGAACATTCAAAATCCCGAATCTTGCTTGTTCCTTTAACTGCGCATATCTGAAATGTCCAACTTCCAAAGCATGCATTTTCTTCATGTACCCTTGTACAGATTGGTATTTTTCAACACGAGGAATTTTTAACTGCGCCATAGCTTTTATGGAGGCAAAAATCTTTTCACTTTTATTCAACGTTTCGGCACTTCTATTTTTAGATTCTTTAGTCACACAAGATATTTTAATTGAATCTTCCAGCCTTATTTTTTGTTGCTTTTGCAGTTGATTACTTCGTTTTTTATTTCTTTTAAGCTCAAAATAATGATCAAATTTTTTAACGACCACTTCAAAGTTATTTTTGTCAACTTCATTCTCAAAGTGGACTGAGTCATACACCTCTATAGCCTGTTGTTCAGCCATTAGTGTCAATAAAGCAGTTTTACGTTTATCACTGGCAGTTTCTAGGTTGGAGGATGAGAGATACAGTTCAAACTCTTGTTTGAATATTTTCTAGTTTACATCTACATTACCTGAAATGCTGAATGCCTTTGGAAACTGTAGACCTTCCATGACTCTTCGGTTGAGTATTTCTCTTTGTGATGTTTCTGGTTGGTGCTGGAGTTTTATTGTTGTTATTGGAGTCTGGTTGAGATTTCTCTTTGCAGGTTTTTTTCTTTCTTAGAGCTGAGATTCTTTCTTTCTCTCTAAACATTACTAATTTACTCTGAGATCAGTCCAGGCACCATGTTGTAACGTGATACATTAAAATTTTAAACTGTCCTCTCCTTGTACCATGTTGTATTCTCTATTCTGCTTTACCTGGATGGCTTAGATGCGTCGTGTTGAATAAAGAACACAAAGCTTTGCTAACAAACAAAACTATAAATTTATTCTACTACGAACTAAGATTCATTCACATTCCTAAAGTAGAAGGTTATTGCATAAAACTATGCTATCTTTAACTTACAGAACTCTCAAGTATACAAGTGGTCTCTAGGCCAGACACTCTTCCAACTCTCTCCTAACTATTAACTCCTAATCATCTTCTAATGCAATCTGAGAATTCCCTAGTCAGATGATATATATATGACTGTTCTGTGGTTCCCTCTAGTGATAAGAAGCATCATCATTAACTTGTTAACTCTTTACAACCCAGTCAATATACATATCATTTCACATACCTCGAGCACTGAGTACAGTTTTGGTTTCCTTATTTAAGGAGGGAGTTGCTTGCATTGGAGGCAGTTCAGAGAAGGCTCACTAGGTTAATTCCTGGGATGAAGGGATTCTCTTATGAGGCAGTTTGGGCCTGTACTCATTGGAGTTTAGCAGAGTGAGAAACTGTAAACCCATAGCTCCACCTAACCTGCACACCTTTGGACACAAAGGGGCAATTTAGCATGGCCAATCTATCTAAGCTTCACATCTTTGGATTGTAGGAGGAAACCGGAGCACTTGGAGGAAACCCAAGCAGACGCGGGGAGAACGTGCAAACACCGGAATCGAATCCAAGCCTCTGGCTCTGTGAGGCAGCAGTGCTAACCACTGTGCCATCATGCCACCCTGTAAGTAATCTCATTGAAACATGCAAAATCCTGAGGTGACTTGACAGGAGAGATGCTTCGAGGATGTTCCCCTTTGTGGGGGAGTCTAAACTAGGAAGCACAGTTTTAAATTAAGGAGGTCCTCATTTAAGGACAGAGATGAGTAGGAAATTCTTCTCTCAGAGGATTGTGAATCTTTAGAATTCTCTTCTACAGTGAGCACTGGAGGCTGGGTCATTGCATATTTTGTAGGGAGGGACAGATATTTGAACTACATGGGAGTCAATGGTTATGGGAAACATGAAGGAAAGTGGAGTTAAGGCCAAGATCAGATCAGCTGTGATCTTACTGAAATGGCGGATCAGGCTCGACGGCAGCTTTTGGAGGTGGGACAACCTGTCTCGGAGGTAAGGGTTGGGGCAGTAGCTATAACTTCAGAAAATTAATTGCCAGGAAAATGCAAAGTAGCGTTGTGGCTTCCAAGGCCAGCAGAGGCGGGTTTGTACTGACTTTTCAGCCTTCTTGTGGAGCTATTGCTTCACGTTAAATTCAGATACGTTTTTAGTTAAAGTCACTTTTACCCAGGACTTTTGAGCGAATCCTTTATAATTCCTTGTCAATAGACTCAGTGCAATTCATCGATAAGAGCAGTGTTAAGATTTATAGCTGTGTTATTTAGATCAACAAAGCGACATCAGTCAGTGAGAGAAATCTGCACTTCAGGCTCAACAACCGTGGAGAGACGAAACAAGTCAATGTTAGAGACATTGCCCTTCATCAGAATCAGAAAGTTTTGACAAATCAGCTGTAGCATTTCCTGGTTCTGATAAAGGGCCGTGTTTGAAATATTGACATCATGGACCCAGAAAGTAACACAGCAGAGAAAGAGGCCCTTTGGCCCATTCTGCCTCGATCAGCTCTCTGAAAGAGCTCTCCTATTTGGCCCTCTCCCATTGCCTTTTCCCCATTCTAGGATAAGGGTCTGGCTAAGGGTTAATGTGGGAATAAACAAAATAGTGCGGATGCTGGAATCTGAAACAAGAACAGAGGAAACTGGAAAAACTCAGCAGGTCTGAGAGCATCTGTCAGGAGAGAGAGTTACTTCATTGCAATGTAAGCCTACTTGTGACAATAAAGGTTATTATAATATTATTAATGTTTCGAGTCCATAGACTCTTCGTCGGAAACGAACGGAGGAAAACTGTTAGAACGAAAATAACTGCAACGAAAAGTAACAACTTTAAGAACAAATGTCAGATAGCCTGCTGTGAGGTGATGGGGAGGGTGTGCTTTGCAGTGAGGCAAAACATGTATGCAATATTTTAATACAAGACAAACGGGGGGCGGGGTGGGGGGGGGGGAGGTGCAGCTTAACATGGAGGAGAAAGGTTACAGTCTGAAGTTGATGAACTCAATGTTGAGTCCCGAGGGCTGCAACGTGCCCAATCGGAAGCTGAGGTTCTGTTCCTCCAGCTTGCGCCAGGCTTCACTGGAGCTTTGCAGCAGGTCAAGGACAAGCATATGGGCATGAGGGCAAAGTGCTGAGTTAAATTGGCACACAACAAGAGGGCCAGGGTTATGCTTGCCGACTGAGCGAAGGTATTCCACAGAGTAGTCATCCGGTCTTCATTTAGTCTCTCCAATGCAGGCAATAAACAAAAAAATAACTGATGCATGTAGAAATGGTACAGCAGTTATCATGGGGGATTTTAATCTACATGTCGATTGGTTGAACCAGGTCGGTCAAGGCAGCCTTGAGGAGGAGTTTATAGAATGTATCCACGATAGTTTCCTAGAACAGTATGTAATGGAACCTACGAGGGAACAAGCGGTCCTAGATCTGGTCCTGTGTAATGAGACAGGATTGATTCAGGATCTCATAGTTAGGGATCCTCTCGGAAGGAGCGATCACAATATGGTGGAATTTAAAATACAAAGGAGGGTGAGAAGGTAAAATCAAGCACGAGTGTTTTGTGCTTAAACAAAGGAGATTACAATGGGATGAGAGAAGAACTAGCTAAGGCAGACTGGGAGCAAAGACTTTATGGTGAAACAGTTGAGGAACAGTGGAAAACCTTCCAAGCGATTTTTCACAGCAAAGGTTTATACCAACAAAAAGGAAGGACGGTAGAAAGAGGGAAAATCGACCGTGGATATCTAAGGAAATAAGGGAGAGTATCAAATTGAAGGAGAAAGCATACAAAGTAGTGGGAGACTGGAGGACTGGGAAATCTATATGGGGCAACAGAAAACTACTAAAAAAGCTATAAAGAAGAGTAAGATAGATTATGAGAGTAAACTTGCTCTGAATATAAAAACAGATAGTAAAAGTTTCTACAAATATATCAAACAAAAAAGAGTGGCTAAGGTGAATATTGGTCCTTTAGAGGATGAGAAGGGAGATTTAATAATGGGAGATGAGGAAATGGCTGAGGAACTGAACAGTTTTTTTGGGTCGGTCTTCACAGTGGAAGACACAAATAACATGCCAGTGACTGATGGAAATGAGGCTATGACAGGTGAGGACCTTGAGAGGATTGTTATCACCAAGGAGGTAGTGATGGGCAAGCTAATGGGGCTAAAAGTAGACAAGTCTCCTGGCCCTGATGGAATGCATCACAGAGTGCTAAAAGAGATGGCTAGGGAAATTGCAAATGCACTAGTGATAATTTACCAAAATTCACTAGACTCTGGGGTGTTCCCGGCAGATTGGAAATTAGCAAACATGACACCACTGTTTAAAAAAGGAGGTAGGCAGAAAGCGGGTAATTATAGGCCAGTGAGCTTAACTTTGGTAGTAGGGAAGATGCTGGAATCTATCATCAAGGAAGAAATAGCAAGGCATCTGGATAGAAATTGTCCCATTGGGCAGACGCAGCAGTGGTTCATAAAGGGCAGGTCGTGCCTAACTAACTTAGTGGAATTTTTTGAGGACATTAACAGTGCGGTAGATAACGGGGAGCCAATGGATGTGGTATATCTGGATTTCCAGAAAGCCTTTGACAAGGTGCCACACAAAAGGTTGCTGCATGAGATAAAGATGCATGGCATTAAGAGGAAAGTACTGGCATGGATAGAGGATTGGTTAATTAATAGAAAGCAAAGAGTGGGGATTAATGGGTGTTTCTCTGGCTGGCAATCAGTAGCTAGTGGTGTCCCTCAGGGATCAGTGTTGGGCCCACAATTGTTCACTATTTACATAGATGATTTGGATTTGGGGACCAAGGGCGATGTGTCCAAGTTTGCAGACGACACTGTGAAGAGTGGTAAAGCAAAAAGTGCAGAGGATACTGGAAGTCTGCAGAGGGATTTGGATAGGCTAAGTGAATGGGCTAGGGTCTGGCAGATGGAATGCAATGTTGACAAATGTGAGGTTATCCATTTTGGTAGGAATAACAGCAAAAGGGATTATTATTTAAATGATAAAATATTAAAACATGCTGCTGTGCAGAGAGACCTGGGTGTGCTAGTGCATGAGTCGCAAAAAGTTGGTTTACAGGTGCAACAGGTGATTAAGAAGGCAAATGGAATGTTGTCCTTCATTGCTAGAGGGATGGAGTTTAAGACTAGGGAGGTTATGCTGCAATTGTATAAGGTGTTAGTGAGGCGACACCTGGAGTATTGTGTTCAGTTTTGGTCTCCTTACTTGAGAAAGGATGTACTGGCACTGGAGGGTGTGCAGAGGAGATTCACTAGGTTAATCCCAGAGCTGAAGGGGTTGGATTACGAGGAGAGGTTGAGTAGACTGGGACTGTACTCGTTGGAATTTAGAAGGATGAGGGGGGAATCTTATAGAGACATATAAAATTATGAAGGGAATAGATAGATGGATAGATGCGGGCTGGTTGTTTCCACTGGTGGGTGAAAGCAGAACTAGGGGGCATAGCCTCAAAATAAGGGGAAGTAGATTTAGGACTGAGTTTAGGAGGAACTTCTTCACCCAAAGGGTTGTGAATCTATGGAATTCCTTGCCCAGTGAAGCAGTAGAGGCTCCTTCATTAAATGTTTTTAAGATAAAGATAGATCGTTTTTTGAAGAATAAAGGGATTAAGGGTTATGGTGTTCGGGCCGGAAAGTGGAGCTGAGTCCACAAAAGATCAACCATGATCTAATTGAATGGTGGAGCAGGCTCGAGGGACCAGATGGCCTACTCCTGCTCCTAGTTCTTATGTTCTTATGTTCTTATAGGAGATCCCATTGGGAGCAGTAAATACAAAAAACTAATTGAAGGAAGTACAAATGAAATGCTGCTTAACCTGAAAGGAATATTCGGGGCCTTGAACGGTGAGGAGGGAGGAGATACATGAGCAGGTGCTGAGGGAAGGAGATGTGAAGTTGGGAGTGCTGGATGAGTGGACCAGGATGTCACAGAGGGACTGGTCCCCGTGGAATGCTGACGGGGGGTGTGAGGGGAAGATGTGTTTCATTGTAATATGTGGGTTCTTGTGGGACTGATTATATTACCACCCACATGGTGATGCAAAACATGCATGACCTGCACTTCAGGATCAGCCCAGTGTTGGACAGAGACCTGTGCACAAGCAAGCATAGAGATAGTTTCTAAGTCGAACCTTTTATTGTATATATGTACAAAGTTCCTGTAGTTAATAAACACATACAGTTAACCTACTTAAGACCCCAAAAACTTCATTCAGACCAGTAGCACAGTGGTTAGCAATGTTGCTTCACAGTGGCAGGGACCCAGTTCGATTCCCGGCTTGGGTCACTGTCTGTGCATAGTCTGCACAACAGGCTAGGTGGATTGGTCACGTTAAACTATCCCATAATGTCCAAACGTTAGGCCGGTTGCTGGGTTACGGGGATAGGGTGGAAGTGTGGGCTTGGGTATAGGTAGGGTGCTCTTTCAGGGGCCGATGTAGACCCGATGGGCCGAATTGTTATGGCCCAGGGTTCAGAGATCCTCAAAGTATAGCATGGAGTTCACCTGACCCACAGGTTGTGGTTATGGGGAGCACATGGCCCTACTCTGCAAGTGTGATGCCACAGAAATCTACAGGGCTTTCAAATTAAAACACTCTTTATTTATGAATTTTAAGGTTTAACTTCACTACTGAGAACAGAGTCCATTTTGAAATCACCAAATGGACATTCAGAAGCTTGCAGAGATTCATACACATCTTGATGCAAGATGCAGCTTCTCCAAATCTAAAATGAAACTAAACACACCCTGTAGCAGACAGCCCAAAGTGAAAGTAAAAGCAGACAGAGAGCCCAGCTCCACCCACACTCTGTTATCACTGATAAACACCCATTTCTTAAAGGTTCATCCACTACAGCTATTTTATAAACCCCCATTTCTTAAAGGTACTCTCACATGACAAAATAGCCTCCTTCTGCGCTGTAAAGTCTATGATTCTACCGAATGGCATCAAACACCCATAGGCCTCTGTACTACTCTTCTTCAAGTATTCATCCAATTCCTTTTTTAAAGTTACTACTGACTCTGCTTCCACCAAATTTCCTTTCCCAATCATGACAACTCACTTTGTTTATATTTAAAAAATCTTGTCTCTGGTTCTTTTGCCAATTACCTTAAATTTCTGTCCTCTGGTTACTGATCCTTCTGGTGGTGGATACAATTTTTCCTTATTTAAAATTTTTTTTTTTCCAATTAAGGGGCAATTTAGTGTGGCCAATCCACCTACCCTGCACATCTTTGGGTTGTGGGGGCGAAGCCCACGCAAACACAGGGAAAATGTGTAAACTCCACACGGACAGTGACCCAGAGCCGGGATCGAACCAGGGACCTCGCCGCCATGAGGCAGCAGTGCTAACCACTGCGCCGCCGTGACGTCCCTCAATTTTTGCTTATTGACACTATCAAAACCATTGCTGACTTTGTCGTGCCTTTTCTTTCCAGAGATGTTGAGGACAAATGTTAAAGTCCGCTTTTGGGTGCTTTCAGCGGGTTGCAACGCCGAGTAACACCCCGGTATTCAACGGCACTTTGCCATTTGCTTTGGCCTCGGGGAGTTTCTCTCTGCCGATGCCACAATTTGGTTGAATGGCTGTTCGCAGATCAGGGTGCCATTTTGAATGGCAGGCTCACTCTCCCCCCCCCCCCCCACCCCCACCCTTCATCCCCCGCTTTATCGCCCCCCCCCCCCCCCCCCCCACCAGCCCCAACCTTGTCAAGGCTCCAGGACCCCCCCCCCCTCACCCTCCCATCAAGTGGCAAGGCCCCCTGGGGCCCAGCCCCTAACAGTGCCAACCAGGCAGTTGCGCACACTGACACTGCCAGCCTGATGCCATGGCAATGTTATGGCATCCTGGCGCTGCCTCCCAGACAACCTGGCAGGGTTCACGCTGGAGGTGCCATAGTGTCCACGTGCCAGGGGTGTGTCATGGTCCCACACAGCTCTGTCCCCGATCACCTGGGGGTCTCTAATGGCCTGCGAGACTCTCCGAGGTGCCGTTATGCCTGGTCCACGTTTGTTTGGACCAGTACTAAATGGCGCCCTGGCAAGTTCTCGCAAGCATGGCCGTTGAGTCCTGGGCACCAGGTGAAACCATAAGGCTCATTTAAATATGCAGATCTGGATCTCGCCTGGTGAGGGCAAGAACCACATCGCGCCGGATGGAGCGAATCAGTTGACTTGCGATCCGTCCGGTGCCTGCGTGGTGCCTGATGTCCCTTGACTTGCAGGAGGTTTTCCAGTATTTTCAGGTTCTGTTTCCGATTCCGAGTATTTACACTGTGTTTGTTTTTGCAACAGCCGTCAGCGATCAGTTTGGACAGGAAGTGCTGTAGGGCTGTGTAATTCAGTGTCATTCCTCTTTTCAATACATCTTATACAGCAAATGTATATGACTTTTACACTAAGGTGTGCAAGCAGGGAGGTGGTGAGCTAATGGTATTGTCACTGGACTAGTAAACCAGAGCCCGAGAGTAATGCTCTGGGGACACAGGTACAAATCCCGCCACTGCAGATGGTGAAATATGAATTCAATAGAAGTCTGGAATTAAAAGTCTAATGATGGCCATGAAACCATTGTCCATTATCGTAAAAACCCATCTGGTTCACTAATGTCCTTTAAGGAAGGAAATCTGTCATCCTGCCCTGGTCTGGTCTACATGTGACTTCAGACCCTGAGCAATGTGGTACACTCTTAACTGTTCCCTCAAGGACAATTAGGGATGGGCAATAAATACTGGCACAGCCTGTGACTCCCACGTCCCATGAACGAATAAAAGTGATAGATAATCAAATATGCATTGACGAAAACTGATTTAGTGGTTCATATATAGTTAAAAGCTAAACCCTCACTAACTTAGTTGAAAAATATTTAGATTTTACAGACTTAAAAACTACATGTAGACATCTGCTAGTGTGTGGAAAATTCTAGTAATAACTGAACACAGTTGAAGCACTTTGTTTTTATTGTACCATCTGTCAAATTTTATTGAATTCTACTGTAATTGAAATGCAAGCTGCTTGACAATAGGTAGCTGACCATTCATTTTGAGATGCTTGTCAGAAAAGCGCACACATATCAAAGGGACTGAAGAAAGACTTGTATTTATTTGGTGCCTTCCATGCCCTTAAGATGTCCTAAAGTGCTGCACAGCTGGTGAAGAGCACTATTCTACAGCTCCCTACAACAGTTTGTATATTTCTCCCACTTACACATTGCAGTTTCCCATTACCAGGAGCATCTGTTGCCTTGGAGCTGTGCGCTTTCATGTTTGGAGGTTTTTATAGAAGTTATCTAACTCTTCATCAGATGGGGCTGTTTTCTGTACATGTACATGCACAACTGTATTTGATACAACCTTTGCCCTGAATCTATCAGTAAGCAAACACATGGATATGGGGTTGAGAGACCAATGCGAGACTTGTAGCTGCTGTCAATACTTATGCATAATGAAACTCACCGGGTGGAATTTTCCCTAAAAATGACTGTCATTTCAGACACAAAGATCAGTGCGAATCACGACAGCTGGCCTGGTGCAATTCCCATTGCGATCTTCCTGCACTTAGTCATTTTTTCAGAGGGCAGCAAAATTTGCACCAACATTGAGCGGGGGTGGGACCTAAACACGCAGGCAGGTCTGATTCCTCAGAGATCGGAGTGCCATTTTTAAAGGACGCCCTGATCACAGAATAATGCTGCAGAAGCCACCCCCCCCGCCCTACATCTCACTTGCATCAGGCCTTCCCAATTGCCGGCATCAGGCCCCCACCTGATCGTTGGCAATAGGCCCCCCCTCATTGCCAGCATCTGGCCCTCCCTTCTTGCCGGCATCAAGCCCCCCATGTTCTTACCGGAATTAGACCACCCTCCAATCGCCGGCACCAGGAACTCCCAATCAGCAGTACCAGCAGCCCCCCACCCACCAGGTGAATGACACACCACTATGGACGCGCCATATGCCCTGCCCTCATGTTCCGCCCTCATCCCCATCCATGTCCCGCCCCCTCAGCTCCAGCCCTCCGGCTTTTGCCCACATCAGGTCCCACCCCCATCATGCCCCACCCCTTGACATTGCCCCCTGGCATCCTGGCAGTGCCAGCCTGGCAGTGCCAATCTGGTATGCCGTGTCTCCGACCACCCAGGGGCTACAATGGCCTCTGAGACCCCGGCATGGTCATCACGTCTGATCTCCATTTGTGGAGACCAGCAATGATTCGCTTTGGCTTCATGCTGCGCCGGTATGTGGGCAAATTGCAGGAGCCGGGAGAAACCAGCTTGAAACAAATCCTGAGGGCGCGATTCACCGGAAACATTTTCAAGTGCTGTAGCGAGTGGGGTTTGGTCTCTCACCTCTGCGCCTTCTGCCAGCTTCCGCGATGGTGACCGCCCTGTCCTTGGCCACCCCGGTCACTTTCAGGGCCCGTTCCTCGAAGAAGGTGAGGATTCTCAAATCCGGCACCCCACCGCCAACTTGGGCCCTCTCCTGACGATTATGGGAGAGCGTTTCCTGGAGAGACACAGATGGTATCGTTAGCCACACGCGTGGCTCACAGTTGGGGGGGGGGGGGGGGGGGGGGGGGGGCGCTGTGAAGGGAGGGTTGGGGTGGAGGGAGGGTTGAAGCGGTGAGTGGGAGGAGGGTTGAAAAGGGGCAGGGGTGGAGGGAAGGCGCCTCCACCCCCCGCCCCGATGCTCCCTTGGGGGCTGGGGGGGGGGACATTGATGTCCACTCACTCGTGCTGCCCGGTGTAGGTCATTGACCTTCTTTCGGCACTAGAGGCCAGTCCTCCTGCCCGAGCTGACAGCTGCAGCCACCTCGTCCCAGGCAGCACTGCCTGCCTTGTTCCTAACCCTCCTAGACCCCCCGAGGGAACAGGACATCCCTCCTGGCCTCCACTGCGTCCAAGAGCCTCCGTAAGTCAGCGTCCCCGAATCTTGGGGCCGGTCTCCTCAGCACCATTGTTGCGAGCTGGCTGGGGTTGGCTGAGTAAGTGCAGCTTTTTTTTTTTCTTTTTAAAATATGTTTATTCAAATTTTTCCAACAAAATATTTTTAACAAACAAACCCCCCCCCCATAACAAAAAGAAGAAAGAACACAAACACCACAATCAAAAATAATAAACTTATTATACATTGGGTTTCTCCCGCATATATTAACCCCCCCATATGACATTCAAAAGTACCTTTGGGGAAACCCCCGCCCCACCCGCCCAAATACCTCCCTGACAGAGACACCCTCCCCCCCCCCCCCCCCCCCCCCAACCCCCCATCCCCGGGTTGCTGCTGCTGCTGACCTCCTCCTAACGCTCCGCGAGATAGTCTAGGAACGGTTGCCACCGCCTGAAGAACCCCTGCACAGACCCTCTCAAGGCAAACTTTATCCTCTGCAGCTTAATGAACCCTGCCATGACATTTATCCAGGCTCCCACACTGGGGGGCTTTGCGTCTTTCCATAATAGCAAGATCCTCCGCCGGGCTACCAGGGACGCAAAGGCCAGGATACCGGCCTCTTTCACCTCCTGCACTCCCGGCTCGTCCGTTACCCCAAATAGTGCCAACCCCCAACTCGGCTTGACCTGGACTTTCACCACCTTGGACATAGTCCTCGTGAAACCCCTCCAGAGCCCATCCAGTGCCGGGCACGACCAGAACATGTGGACGTGATTCGCCGGGCTTCCCGAGCACCTCCCACACCTGTCCTCCATCCCAAAGAACCTACTCAACCTCGCCCCTGTCATATGCGCTCTGCGAATAACCTTAAATTGTATTAAGCTGAGCCTGGCGCAAGAGGAAGAGGAGTTAACCCTACTCAGGGCATCAGCCCACAGACCCTCATCAATCTCCTCTCCAAGCTCCTCCTCCCACTTGTCCTTTAGCTCCTCTACCGAAACCTCCTCCTCTTCTTTCATCTCTTGATAGATCGCCGAAACCTTGCCTTCTCCGACCCATACACCCAAAATCACCCTGTCCTGAATCCTCTGTGCCGGGAGCAGCGGGAATTCCCTCACCTGCCGCCTCACAAACGCCCTCACTTGCATATACCTGAAAGCATTTCCCGGAGGTAACCCAAACTTCTCCTCCAGCGCCCCTAGGCTCGCAAACGTCCCATCTACAAACAGGTCCCCCATTCTTCTTATCCCTGCCCGATGCCAGCTCCGAAACCCCCCATCCATCCCTCCCGGGACGAACCGATAGTTCTCCCGAATCGGGGACCAAACCAAGGATCCCATCTCGCCTCTATGCCGTCTCCACTGCCCCCAGATCTTCAACTTTGCCGCCACCACCGGACCTGTGGTGTACCTTGTCGGCGAGAGCGGCAGCGGTGCCGTCACCAGCGCCCTCAGGCTCGTGCCCCTGCAGGACGCCATCTCCAACCTCTTCCATGCCACCCCCTCTCCCTCTATTACCCACTTACGGATCATCGCCACGTTGGCTGCCCAATAGTAGCCGCACAGATTCGGCAGCGCCAGCCCTCCCTGTCCCTGCTACGCTCCAGAAACACCCTCTTTACCCTCGGGGTCTTATTTGCCCACACGAAACCCATGATACTCCTACCTACCCGTTTGAAAAAGGCCTTGGGAATCATAATGGGAAGGCACTGGAACACAAAGAGAAACCTCGGGAGGACCATCATTTTAACGGACTGTACCCTGCCCGCTAGCGAGAGTGGCAGCACATCCCATCTTTTGAAATCCTCCTCCATCTGCTCCACCAACCGCGTAAAATTGAGCTTGTGCAGGGCCCCCCAGCTCCCATCCACCTGGATCCCCAAGTACCAAAAGCTCCTTTCCGCCCTCTTCAATGGTAGGTCGTCTATCCCCTTCCCTGGTCCCCTGGATGCACCACAAAGAGCTCACTTTTCCCTACGTTGAGTTTATAGCCCGAGAAGTCCCCAAATTCCCTTAGGATCAGCATGACCTCCACCATCCCCTCCAGGTCCGGAATCCGACCCAGCATGCGCTTCATAAATCCGGCATCATACCAATTCGGGGCGTATACGTTTACCAGTACCACCCACACCCCCTGCAACCTACCGCTCACCATCACGTATCGACCTCCATTATCCATTACAATATTCTTGGCCTCACACGACACCCGCTTCCCCAACAATATTGCAACCCCTCTGTTATTCGCATCCAGCTGTCACCTTCCCACACTGGAAGTCGTCGAACAAGTGCCGTTGGGGCCCCTCTAGAGGGCCCTAAAGTCTGTTACCGGCAGGAGCTGCCGAACGTGCGACCTATTCAGGCATGGCCGCAAATGGAAGTCGAGTATGTGCAGCTTAAGTGCTGCTCGACATTGTTACCAGGGGGGCTGGTGAGCACGGTCCCAGCGAATCAGCTGGTGAGCCGTTATTTGAGGCGAGAAGCCTGTGAGGCCTTGTTACGTGGACCAATTAACGTTCAATAGCATTGCCGGCCTCACTGGGCCGAGCGCCGGGAAGCACGCGGCAATTCCCCGCTCACTAACACACTTAGAAATTGTTCCAGAGTGGTGTCCAGAGGACCTGTCAAACATGAGTAGTGATTGCCTTACTGACCGACCCATCCCTCTCACTGACCACATGTCCATTCTCCCGCAGGTCCCGTGGCCGACGGCGCCGGACCATCCTGGGCATTCCCCCCTCCGGACTCCGAGGAGAACACCTCGGAGAGAGCTCTGAGGATGTAACTATTATAGTCACGGCACAGCTGTCATCCCCACCCTCCAACCAGCGCACACACCTCGGTGGGAAATGTTGGTAGACAGGCTTCAGATCACAATCTGGTGAGCACCACACTACTGCCGATGCACATCAGGTGGGGGCAGGAACCCCCAGGCGAGACAGCATTCGGAGGGCTGCTGGATCCCTGGACCAAGCTGGGTCCCAGCCTGATGCTGAGCCTGTGGTAAAGTGGTACCCGAAACTGATGGAGACGATAGTGAGCGGCCGGGATGTTCAAACGGAGATGTCTGCGTCACACCAGCAGATCCACAGCCAAAAGAGGCTACAGGCGCAGGAGATGGCGCTGGCAATGAGTGCCGACCTCAGTGAAGAGTCAGGTGCATGACGTAGGCACCAAGAGTGAAGGTGTCTAAGGCGTTGCGCAGTTGGTGACGGTCATGGCCGAGGGTCTCAGTAGTGGCTGCCTCACTGGGGGATGTCACCGGGTACCAGACCGACCTTGATGAGGTTCTGCAGGACATGTTCCACTCTCAGATGGGAATGGCCAATGTGCTACGGAGCGTTTCTCAGTCGCAGGCGGGCATGTCTCCCAGTCACTGAGGAGCGTTGCCGAGGGTGTCGACACGCTGGTGCAAGCATCTGGGAACCGCCACATGATGGAGGGGCAGCCAGGGCTCGAACCAGCTGCCCCCCCCCCCCCGCCCAGCAACCCCCCCAGAACCCTATTGGCACCGACCGGGAGGAGGGACCAGACCCATCCCATGGGGCGGCGACGGTGGTCACCAGGTCTCCCGTGTTCCATCCCTCTGATATGGCCGCATCTCGGGGTCAGCACATGTGACAGGGCGGCATGGCTTTGCATGTGCTGTCGACAAGTGCGTCACGGCCCTCCGGCCCCACAGGACAGCCGCCGGGGGCATTGAAGGCTACGGGGAGAGGTAAGCAGCTGGCTGCCTCCACCTCAGATGTGCATCCTGGGGACACGCCTAGACGTAGCAGTAGAGCTAGAAGGGCCAAGCACATCGAGGATCACTGAGGGCACCGGGGAAAAGGTGACAGGATAGATGTGGAGGGGGGGAGGGGGGTTGGGGGAGGTGGGCGCGGGTATGGGGGATTGGAGTGGACTGCACCATCGGGAGAGCAGGGACCTGTATTGAACAATAGACATCCATGTGCACAACCAACAGGAAGCCTCTGTCACTTTCTTCCGCAATGCATCACCTCGTGCAGCTGATGGGCGTGAACGAGCACTCAGCAGAAAGGCAGGGGTCAGACTATGATATAGATTGAGGAGCACCAGCACCCAGCTCTCTGCGGGTTATCATCACCCCCCTGCCCTCGACAGTGACCCGCTGAAGTGCCGACACAGTCCCTGCACCCTGGAGTATGT
Organism: Scyliorhinus torazame; assembly: GCF_047496885.1. NCBI lineage: Eukaryota > Metazoa > Chordata > Chondrichthyes > Carcharhiniformes > Scyliorhinidae > Scyliorhinus > Scyliorhinus torazame. The sequence continues at coordinate 138,920,256 of NC_092707.1, forward strand.
GACACATACCCTGGGAGGGTGGGAAATGGGGGTGGCGGGTGGGTAAGAATTCGACGATGGACCAGGCCACGTCCTGGGGGTATCAGGCCATTATGAAGGCCTCCCTGGCCCTTCGGGCTTGCTGGACCCTCATCTCTGCTGCATGTCCTGCAGCCTCTGGCTGGGCCTTATGTTCCTCCCCAGTCTCATCCTCCAGCCCTTGCTAGTCGGGCGCCTCCTCATAATTCTCGTTCCCCATCCCCCTTTTCCTCGTCCTCACCCTCTTTCTCATCCAACTCCTCAGAGGGGGACACATTGGGGCGGCACGGTAGCACAGTGGTTAGCACTGTTCCTTCACAGCGCCAGGGTCCCAGGTTCGATTTTCGGCTTGGGTCACTGTCTGTGCGGAGTCTGCACGTTCGCCCTGTGCCTGCGTGGGTTTCCTCCGGGTGCTCCGTTTTCCTCCCACCAGTCCCTAAAGATGTGCTGTTAGGTGGATTGGACATTCTAAATTCTCCCTCTGTGTACCCGAACAGGCGCAGGAATGTGGCGACTAGGGGCTTTTCACAGTAACTTCATTGCAGTGTTAATGTAAACCTACTAGTGACAATAAAGATTATTATTACATGTTCCAAGTCACCAACCTCCAGCTCCTCGCCCCACTGTTGTGCGAGGTTTGGAGGGCACAGCAGACCACGATAAAGCGGGCGATCCTCCGGGCAGTGTACTGGAGGGCACCTCCAGAGTGATCAAGGCATTGGAACCGCACCTTGAGGAGTCTGATGCACCGCTCAATCACAGCCCGGGTGGCCACATGGCCCTCGTTGTACCGGTCTCCGTTTCGGTCTCCGGCCTCTGGACTGGCATCATTAGCCAGGGCCTCAGCAGATGCTCCTTATTCCCCCAAAAGCCTGCCACCCATCCTGGGGTGCTCCTCGAAGAGGGCAGAGATGACCGACTGCCCCAGGATTTAGCTGTCGTGCACACTCCCCGGGAAGCGGGCACAAACGAGCATTATCTTCCTCTAGTGGTCGCAGACGAGTTGAATGTTGAGGGAGTGGAACACCTTTTGTCTGATATAGGGCACCCCCAGATGGTCCGGTGAGCGCAGGGTAACATGCGTGGCATCTATGACTCCTTGGACCTGGGGCATCCTGCCGATGGCAGAGAAGCCTACTACCCAGGCCTCTTGCTGGGCTTGGTCCATGCCAAACGTGATGTAGTTTTCCACCCGGGCATACAGAGCATTCGTGACCTGCTGAATGAACCTGTGGGCTGTGGCCTACAAGATAACACTCAGGTCCCCGCTCGAGCCCTGGAATAATCCCGAGGTGCAAATGGTCAGTGCTGCAGTGACCTTCATGGCCATCAGGAGGTGTCCTCCTCCTCCACGTGGTGCCAAGTCTGTGAGGATAGGCACAGGGCCCGCATGGTCTCCTTGTTGAGGCGGAGCCTCCTGCGGTACGCGCTGTCTGTCATTGATTCAAAGGTCCAGCGGCACCTGTACACCCTGGGCCATCACGGGACTCCCCCTCTGATGGCGGCCTGGTCCTCAGGGTGTGAGGCGAGGTACGGCACAGGGTCCGCTGCCTCAAGCATGTGCAGATGCTGCTGATCCCATGTTCTTCGGCGTCTGGTCGCATCGCATAGCACCAGCACCACTAGGGCATCCTCTGTGTCCAACAGCCTGCCATAGCGTTCAATATCTGTAAAGAAGTTGGAGAGGGTGTTAGACTGACAAACAGCAGTGGCACCCATCTCGGGATCCTCCAATCCCCCACTGATCCCCTTGCCCCTACCGAAATGATCTGCCCACGCACACCAGGCTGCAGCAGGCCACTCTCACCAGGCCCCAGACCCTGTACCCCAGACACCCACTCCCAGCATCAACTGGACCAGGTGCTGGTCCCCTACCCGTGGCACTCATTCACCCTCTGGCTGTGGACATGTCCCCTGAGCTGTGTCCCATCCCCTGGGTGTTTGGATGTTGGCTGCTGCGTCTGTGGTGTTGCCTCCCGCAGTGTTCTGGCGCACTATCTAGGCATCAAGGTGATTGGGATGCTAGGCAATGACTCCCACATGCTATATTGTCCGCTCACACACATGAATTCACTGGTTTGTATGACGTGCTCACTTAACTACGATTGCCAATTTCCTATTAGCAATAGCCTTCAGCCGCATAGTCGGAGACCTCGGTAGTTGGTGGAGGTTTTGAGTGGTCGGTGGGGCAGATGGGCAGGAACGATGGTTGCCCAAGAACAGGTACACACGATCCAGGGATTGGCATGGCGGTGCAGCGACAGATTGCCCCCCCCCCCCCCCGTTTTCCCCCCAGTGCCCCCCCACCCTCCCATGGTGGTCCTATGGAGGGTGCCCCCACCCCCAGCCGAGGGTCCCCCATCCCCTGTAGAGCAAAGGGGCAGGAAGCCCAGCGCCTCCGGGCTCTTTGCCTGCGAGCAAGGATGACTACTCACCTCCTCGGCTCCACATCCCTTCCACCACATTCACGTTTTAAAAAGGAGTACTAATCGGTGCCAGCGTGAGAACTTGCTGGAGAGGCCGCTGAATGACGAGAGACCATTGGATAACAGGTGGCTCTCGTTAATTGTATAGAAATGGGGCTTAAGTGATAATTGGTTTCTCACCACGCTATGGCGAGATCCTGATTTCGCCTATGGGAGTGGACTGGTTACATCACAAACTGTTTGGCGCCTGGAGCGGATCTTGTTTTTGGCCTCTCCTGCTATTCACCGGCCTCGTTCCGCTTCAGCATGAGCATAACGAGGCTGGAAGATTGCACCCTGAATATTTAAGTGAAGATTTGAATATGCTATTCACAGAGGGCCCAGGAACGTTGCAAACATAGCGGGATTTCTGCCGGGAGCAACGCAGCCGTAAAACCGGCCACACCATTTGCAATTCAGCTTTTCTCATGTAAATCTACTATTACCCAGTGGTATCCCTTTATTTCATGATTAACCAGGGCTCCAGTTTGATGGAGAGTTTGAACATTCAATGTTCCTATAGATACTGCGCATCTCCTACTGATTTTAAAAACATTTTGCTCCTGGCTTGATCCCTGGATTTTGAGCACATCCCTTGTTTACCTGGTCATCGTGTGATCTGGGGGGAACTGTCCTTCCCATTTAACCATTATACTTTTACCGCTCTCACTAGATTTCAAATGTTTACTGAAGCAAGCTGCCAGTGAGATCTTGGGTGAGTTAGAGCTGCCAGTGAAACTACTCTCCTTGAGAAAGGTTCTCTACCACATGACGTTGTCTTTAAGACTCATCCCATTTTAACTGGATTCATTAGAACCCAGGTTAATTGGATAATTGGATATCATCTGGTCTATGCTAGCCATGGAACAACCAGAACCCCCAAGAACTCTTAAAGCAACCTTTCATTTTATACTTTGAATCTTAGCTTTGTTTTTAATCCGATTTTTATTTATTATTTCCCAATTACTTTTCCTTCCACCTGGCATCTGTTCCTTTAACACTGAACAAAATCCAATAGGCTTTTAATTTTAACACTTTCTCAATCTCTTCCTTCAGTTCTCCACCTAACTGCTCCACACCCAGCCTCGTGCTCCACTCTCGTAAGAGATCTTTTCAACTAAAGAATCAGTTGTCAGGAGCTTGATGTGTTGTATTATTCTATGATCAGCTATTTTCACTTATAATTCACTGTGCCTGTACAGAGTATCTGGACATCAATTCATACAAAATTAATGGTTTGTCTGAGTAATTTCCTGTGTTTGAGTTTGCGAAGTCAGAAGAGAATGTTACTTACTCCATACAACATGATAGATTTTCCTTTCAGCCAAGCCCACTTTCGAGAACAAGTCCATTTAAATTACTAAGATTTCCAGTAAGGGTCAAATTTATCTTGGTTTATCTTGGAACTCAGCATGATTTTCTTCATAATGTCTCACACTAAAACAATAACAATCGAGTTGGTTATTTCTAGGATAATAAGGATATAATCTATAATAATAATCTTTATTATTGTCACAAGTAGGCTTACGTTAACATTGCAATGAAGTCACTGTGAAAAGGCCCCAGTCGCCACACTCCGGCGCCTGTTCGGGTACACGGAGGGAGAATTCAGAATGCCCAATTCACCTAACAAGCACGTTTTTCTGGGCTTGTGGGAGAAAACCGGAGCACCCGGAGGAAACCCATGCAGACATGGGGAGAACGCACAGACAGTGACCCAAGCTGGGAATCGAACCTGGGACCCTGGCGGTGTGAAGCAACAGTGCTACCATGCCGCACCAGATTTTTCTATCGCTGTTGGTTATTTGGTTGGTGCTTGAAATTGGCAGTCAGCTGTCTAGTTTTTGGAATTCTTGTATAAATTATAAATCACTCGCTAGAGAGTGAGGTGAGTTTCGAGAATGGTGAAAACTCGCTTCAACTTCACTTTGGAAGGCCATGCTGATAGGCCTGGATGAAGTCAAGTGGGAGGTAGCTGGTTTGTGATGCCCAGTCATTGAGAACTGTATGTTCAAGGAAGTGTCGAAAAATCTATCCATCTCTAAGGGAGTCAAGGGATATGAGGATAATTCAGGAAGATGAATTTCAGGTAGAAGACCGGCCATGACCTGATTGCACGATGCAGCAGGTTCGAAGGGGCAAGTGGCTTACTCCTGCTCTTAATTTGTACATTCTTATGGTCTTGTATGTGGAGCATGAACACTGGTTTGACAATGGTCCGTTCCATTGCTGTACATTCCATGTGTTATTCATTATTAACAGACTGGGCACCGTTCATGTGTTGCTACCTTTTGATAATATCAAAACTAGGAAGTAGCAGAAGCATGAACTGGGTCTTGGCTCTGAGTCTGAGGTGTTCTTGCTTTGCTGTGAAATTTATTTCCAAATTTCAATGATGAAACACTAAAGTAAATGGAAATAAAATTCAATTTCCGGGCAGCCCACTCGAAAAGCAACTCGTTTGAACTAAAAGTGGTTAAGAGACAGTAGTTAATGAGTTCTGAATAGCAGTTACTACTTTGTCATCAATGACATGTCATAGATTCTTTAACCTGTTCCAGCAGGCCACAAGCAGTCTTACGTTGGAGACTGAATGGACTTCTTTAAGAGTCTGGGAGGTCGATTTCGAGCCCTCTCTCTCCGTCCGTGAGAAAATTGGCGTTGGCTCAAAATCCGGAGAGAAGCGGAAAACATGATTCTCTCAGTCGTGGTTGGGTGTTGAAAAGTGGAGTAGTGCGAATCACGCAGCGCGAGCCAGGAATCTCATTTTAATACGTTACCATGTCATTAGTGAGCACTCACTCTAAGCTTCACCCACCCCTAATGGAATCTTGACCCGATGCTGATGCGACATCTCACCGGCATCATTTACACCAAATTTACTCAGGCTTGAGGCAGTGGAGAGGATCCCTCCTGGGGCACAAAGTTACGTATCGTTCCAGGGGTTTAGAAGGACATGCCTGGGCAATGCCCCTGCCACAGGCTGGCACTGCCAGGTTGGCAGGACCCTAGTGGGAGCCCCATGAAAGGGGAGCAGTGCATATATGTGTGGTGGGGGAGTGGAGAACGGCAATTGAGGGGAGGGGGGGAGAATCTGCCAGCAATGGCTGCTAGGAGGAGACCCTCTAGACCTACGAGATGTGACCGAGGTGCCGTGAAGCTGCAGTGCTGGTCAGAGCACCCTTTAAAGGTGATGCCCCGATCTATTTGAAATTAGCTCCCGGCTCTTAGAAAAAAAGTGACTGGGAGTAGCACAGTCACTCTGGCGAGAATGGATTCTAAGAGGCTCAGGATTCCATGAGAAATCCTGTTGATGCCAGGACTAACACTTAAAAAAAATAAATTTAGAGTACCCAATTCATTTTTTCCAATCAAGGGGCAATTTAGCGTGGCCAATCCACCTACCCTGCACATCTTTGGGTTGTGGGGGCGAAACCCACGCAAACACGGGGAGAATGTGCAAACTCCACACGGACAGTGACCCAGAGCCGGGATGGAACCTGGGACCTCGGCACCATTAGGCAGCAGTGCTAACCACTGCGCCACCCTGCTGCCCTCCAGGACTGACATTTGGCCATTTCTTGGTAAGATTCCACCCAGAGTGTTTGTCAGATTACTAGGAGCATTACAGCTTTTTCTAATGACATTCCTGCACTTGGCCCTGAAATTAGATTGTTGCTTTCAAAATCTTTCTCTGATTAGTTATTTTATAATATATATATATGTACATACTGACACTTTTTAATTTAAAAAATGATTTATTTTACCATTAGACACTGAGCTGCAGCAGTGGTAGTGGCCCTGACGACGGCCTGGAACGCTGGGGCCAATTCTGCCTCAGCTGTCCGGGCACGCAATCTGTCTTTAAGGTTCATCATGCAACTAATTAACCACAAGCTGGGATCCTGTCCCTTTAAAGGATGAAAGGCATCTTCAGGAGTTGCCAGCCAATCTGAGGGGGGTGGGGGTGGGATTACACCCAGCTGTGAATTGCAGCGATGGACATTGCCCTCACACCAAGTGGGGTTGGTATACATGAGAGCAAGTCATGCACATCTTGGTGAGCAGGGTGTGTGGGGTGGGGTTGGGAGGTTGATGGTTGCTGAGGGTGGGGGTGGGGGGGACGTTATTGAAAGCAGCCATTGCCAACCCATTTAGGATGGGTGATATCGGTCTCTGAGCCCACAGGGTGGTTGCTAGCCTTCACCACGCTGCCTCCCCCACACAGTACCCGTTACCTGTAAAATGCCAGTGGCGAAAGGAATAGGCTCTGGCATGCTATATCAGCAGCACAATTGGTCTCTGGGCAGGAGGGCCTTATTTCATCTTGCCCGCTGCTCTGAGCATGACATAGCGGTGAGAAAGTGACAGAAATTTCATCCTCTGCCTTCGCTCATCATTATACTGGCAACTCCCAACCTGCCTCAGGAAGATTGGTGAAATCCAAGTCAGTGAGTGCACTGAGCATGTCTGCAAGGTGAAGGACTTTACTAACTGAAGAGATGGCGGCATTGATTAAGAGACATTTTCATATGATCAGGTTTTTATTCCCTGCAGTTTATCAGTGACTGTCACTCATACACACAGAGGAAAGTTCCAAAGTGAACAACTTTAACATTGCAGCAAAACTTTCTGAGTACAACACTGTTAAGTCCAAAGCCATGATTGTATTTAGTCAATGCTTGTTTCATTAACAGAGAAAATATTCTATACAGAATTATATCAGACTTGTTAAACAAGCAGTTGCTAATACTGGCTGCTGTGCAGATTCAATTCGTAGTCTGATTTCTTTGGGTCTTCTGTTTCCTTTCTGTGAACTTTAATTACATTCTTGCTGTCAGATTGAAATACCTTGCAAACTTAGACTAATTCTTCAATTTGCTGCCTTCCTCTTCTGAAAGCCCGGATCTTTCTGGGACACAGTTCCATGGGGAGCAGTAGATGCCCACCCAGTCCTCACAGGGTGGGCAGATCATTTCACCGCAGAGGGGAATCTCAGTCAAAGCCGATACTGTCCTCCCTGAACATCAGTGGCCTTGTGCAGCTTCCAGCAAGGCATTGGCAGGTAGTGATCAGGAGCTCATATTTTCCCACCTCACAGCACAGGGGTACTGAGGCCAATTGTAGAACCCCAACCGCTGCCCCTGGCGAGATCAGATAACTCCATACAGACTGGGATATGAGCGAGTGAATTAATATACTACAAGAATCGAGGCTTACTCAATATGTTTTATACAGTCGTTTCATTTGTTCTGTCCTGCTTCGGGATACATATTTTATAGCACATCATTTGAAAATGGGGATTACAATCTTTGCTTTTACAAACTCTAGGTATTACCTTTCTCAACAATAAACACAAACTCTCAAATGTCTGACTGCCGAGTACAAATGATCTTGTATTCTGTTATCCATTGGCATCCACGATTCTCTGGGTCCTGTCACTGTTCTATAGCTAAAGCCGAAGTCTTCAGGATAGTAAGAGGATAAAAAGGAAAAAGCAAAAACGAAAAAAGGCTTTGTTTTGGCAACTTTTGTCAACCTTTTCTCTCCTACTGCCCTGTGCAACTTGATATATTCACCCTCTGATGCCTTGTCCAAGGTGTCACTCAGCTGAGAATAGGAAGGTCACTGGCAGTTCGGGAGGAATTAAATGCCAGCCCAATCCGGTTGCTACTCTGCATACAGCACAGGCATCGTTTCAGGTTAACCTTCTGGAGTGGCAAACCTGGCTAATTTCCCTTATGCCTACTGATTTCTGCAAAAGTAAGGCCATTCAGTGATTTGTACCCACGCACTCCTAACCTGCCTGGTCAACGTCCAATTAAGTGTGTCAATTAAACCACTTCCTTTGGAGTGCAATCATTGACTAAACTCTGCCAATACATTTTGATGTACATTTCTGAATTTTGATGTTAACCTGGCTTTGATCAATATAAATTCTTTGAGCAGTAGCTTCCTGAAGAACAGTCCAGTTCCAGTGTAATTAGTATACTTTTCCTGATCCTGTAAAGATTCACTGTTGCTGTCTATTTGAAAGTTGCCAAAGTCATAAAGGGCACTCACTGACTTCACAATTTGAATAGATAAAACTTTGATTTTTGGCAAATCAGTTCTGCGATATAAGGAAATATCTTTGATAACCATGACATTATTATTTACAAGATAGTCTTCAAGGCAAAATGCAACTATTATATATAATTGTTAAAGAAATACTTGGTTGAGCAAGATGTGTGCGTACTGCAACCAATTTTGTGGATTAAGCAGTACAGGCTATCAAGCGAATAGGCTTTTATATTTTTCTGAGGTGAATATTGCTACAGTTTTATAAGATGGTAATTCCTTCCATGAAACATGTTAGTTACAGTGGATTTGTGACATGTAACGCATTCTAAATGCAACTACAAATTGCCTCTCTCAGTTCTGTTCTGTTTGGTACTCCTCACCTGCAGGCACTCAATCAATTCAGCATTTTTGGCGATCACAATAAGAAAAAATGTAGCATGCATTTTGCAAAACGAATGCTCAAAGAGTTGCATGCGGAATGATAGGAATTCCTACAGTGCAGAAGGAGGCCATTCGGCCCATCAAGTCTGCATCGACCCTCTGAGAGAGCACCTGACCTAGGCCCACTCCCCCCGCCGTACCCCTGTAGCCCTGTAACCCCATTTAACCTGCAGATCTTTGGACACTAAGGGGTAATTTAGCATGGCCAATCCATCTAACCTGCACATCTTTGGACTATTGGAGGGAACCGGAGCACCCGTAGGAAACACATGCAGACACGGGGAGAACATGCAAACTCCACACAGACAGTCACCCAAGGCTGGAAATGAACCCAGGTCCCTGGTGCTGTGAGGCAGAAGTGCTAACCACTGTGCCACCGTGCCGCCCTATGACCCGATGAACTGTCCTTTTACTTATCGGATCTTCTGCTCAATTGGTATGGAATGCTAATCTCAAAATAGGAAGGGGAGTTTGTAAACAGGGCAGCAATGTTAGAATTACTGAGTATGTCATTCGGAATGATATGCCAGATAATTTGCAATAACCTTTCTCAGAAATACTGATTCAAATTAAACCGTGACATTCTTTGCATACCTAAAGCTTCAGTGCTCCTGTCTGTGTCCGGATAATGTGAAGCAATTTCAGGTGTGCAACCGGTATTAAAGTGGACTCATAAATACATAGAATTTACAGTAGGAGATAGGCCATTTGGCCCTCCTGCTCCATGCGGCTCCTTATGCTCCACAAAAAACCTCCTCCACTCTACCACTTCTAATCCCATTCGCAGACTCTTTTATCCCCGTAAATACATCTCATCTATTCAATTAATTTTTGAAAAAACTAAATTCTGGAGTCAGGTCTTACCTAAAGACAGGAGATGCGGGACCTTCCTTGCTCCCGGTCCTCTGCTGCTTGATGGAGTACCATTCTAGTCTGATGTGAAGCTGGTTATGGAAAGTGAGCGGGCAGTGAGCGGGCAGTTTGCTGAATCTCCAGGGCGCTTGATAAATGTGGCCCTCAGGATTTTTAATGTCAATCGAGAGTGCACACTCTTGGCTACTCTCTGCTGATGTTAAACAAAAAGGCCGCCAATCAGAAACATTCACTTTGTTTCTGCCTCCACAGATGTCGCCAAATCTCTTGATGGTTTACAGTACTTTCACTCATCCCTGCAGGCCAACTTCCATGTAAGCTTTGATTTCAGGAGCGTTAATGGGACAGACAAGGAAGGATTGGAGGTGAGGACTAGATTCCTCTGACCTTGACATAATATGGTCTGGGCAATTTTCAGCTCCCGACCAGCACCTACATGCCGCTGGTAAATGGACAGGGGTGAAACTTTGGAAGGCAAAGGGGAGGTGTCACCAATCAGCACCGTTGATGCTAAAGAGAAAAAGTTGGTGACAAGCTAAGTAATGGACAGTTTTCAGGAGTCTTCCTGAGGGAAGGGGAAACCCCTGGAAGGGGAGGTTGAAGTTTCCCTGTTGTAGCCAAGAGGAACTTCCCTGCTGCTCCTGGTCTCATCTATTCCAGTTCCACTTCACAGTGCTTTCAGCTAACCCTAAACAACTTCCCTGCTCAGGCCTCCAGTTACAAATGTGTCATCGGTCATCAGTCTACATAGTTAAGAGAAACGCCCTTAACACCTTAACATTTCTCATAGTATGCAAGTCACCCAGCCAGTTTTAACAGCCCTTCCAGTTTCTCCTGAATGGATTGGGTTAAAATCTCTCCCACGTATGTTGAGCTTTCTCCTAGACTACAACGTGCAATGAAGGGTAGCCCAAAGTATAACGACAGTCATGCTGGCTGCACCTCGCTCTTCATCGTGACCTGCATCAGTTCTGCAGTTTCACATAACTGCAGAAGACTTTATTTTAAAAAATCTATTATTAAGCTCATGATATTGGCGCAGTTGTGGATTATATTTAACATAAATAAACAACCACTCCTGAAAGCAGACAAGGGATTAATAATGAAGGTGATCTCTGCCACCTATTGAGTAAATTTCTGTTTCTGAAAATATCTTATTACAAGCTGAAAAGACATAGCTTAACCGTCTCATCAGAAAACTGCCCAGCCATCCATGATTACAGAAATATATCCAACATCGCAAGGACATGAGACAATGTGAAGGTCGGAATAATTTTATACCTGTCGTAACTTTGGAGGTGATATGTTTGTAGTGTGTTCTGTGTTCTATCTTTCAGTATCATATACTTCCACATTTTCAATGCAAGTATACATGCCGGTATGTTGTTATATAACTTAGCTTGGTGAAGATATTTTACTCCGAATAAGTTGCAAAGCACTGTTCCACAGACAGCAAATTTAATATCTGAATTGAGTGACAAGTGATAAAATGAAAATTTGTATTTAAATATAATAAAATTCTAAAGGTTCCTGTAGTGCAATTTTTGAATGTCAGCATTTATTCGCAATTCTTAATTAGCTTGTTGCCTTATTCACACTTATGCAAAAATGCTTAACTTAACCTTGCCCCTTCGGTTTAACTGACAGATGCATCAAGTATTTCTGAGTGGAATATCCCCTCATACAGAACTGTGTGAAAAATAAAATCAAAGTACTAAAACGTACAATGTACAAGATAAATGCAGACACAAAGTAATGCCCCTAAAAACAACATTCAGTAGATTGGTCTCTCTCTCTCCTCTCTCTCTCACACCTATGTGATAATTACAGGAAAAATGCACAGTTACCATAGAATTGGCTTACAGTCAACATCGTTTGAAACGCATGAGTTTCTGGAAGGCCTGTTTGAAGTCCTCATTAAAAGCCGTATATATAACAGGATTGATGAGTGAATTTAAATAACCAAGCCATGTGAAGAGGTCAGAGAGGACAGGATGAAACCAACAAGCCTCTTTGCAGATACCCATTACCAAGGCCACTACAAAGAAAGGGAGCCAGCAGAAAATGAAAGCACCAAGGATGATCCCTAAGGTTTTGGTGGCCTTCCGCTCCCTGGCTGCGCAGATCCTTTTTCTCTCCAGGATGCTGTCTGAAACTTTGACTTTGATATGGTTCAGGTAGACCGGGGATTCACCAGAATGAGGGAGGGTCTCTTGGCTGTTAAAGCCGACAGAACACAGAGATGACCCAGTGGACCCGCTAATTAGTTGCACAGTAGTAAAGCGCTTGCCAAAAGCTGAAGGTGGTTTCTGTATCCTCGATCTAGCTGCTACATAAATTCTGCCGTAGAGTATAATGAGCAGCACACTGGGAATGTAAAAGGCTCCAAACGTGGAGTAGATAGTGTAGAATATCTGGTCAGTGTTGACTACGCACTCCTGGAGTTCATCAAGAGCTTTTGATTGCCTCCAGAATAGTGGGGGTATAGAGATGCAAATTGAGATGACCCATACCACAGCTATCATCAGGCCTGCTCTACCAGGTGTGCGACGTTTAGTGTACTCCAAGGCGTCTGTGATGGCCCAGTATCTGTCCAGAGCAATTACGCACAAGTGCAATATGGATGCAGTACAAAATGCAATGTCAGACGACAACCAGATGTCACACATGATCTGCCCCAAAGTCCAGGTCTTGATGACAGTATAGACAATGCTGATGGGCATCACCAGAATAGCTACTAGGAGGTCTGTGACGGCCAGAGACCCAATGAGATAGTTGGCGGGTGTGTGGAGCTTCCTAGTGAGGCAAATGGTGACAAACACAAATGAATTGGAAAGGATGGTCGCCAAGGTGATAATGCCCAGAACAACAGACAGTGAAATCCTCAGCCCTAACTGACTGTTTTCATCCCAGGTGATGAGCATCGCAGTGGAATTTTCAGAGGAGTTAGTTATCATACCTTGAAGAGAAACAAGAGTGGAAGAGTTATTGTGGTCCATCGTCAATGAGATCTACTGTGCAGATCCAAGTGAGGAGCATTGTTTGTTTCCAGCCCAGTATCCCTGCAGCACTCTGACGTCAAACTAAAGAACGACTGTTGTTACTCCTACTTAGACCCATTGTTGATCCATCTTCACATTCATACCTATAAGCATAAAAAGAAGAAATCCAATGTATAATATTATAAGCCTGATAGAGCTAAGAAGTAGTATTTTAGGATGTTATACAATTCAATTTAGCAAAGTGTATTATTAAAAAATCTGTAATGAAGTCAAACAAAGTTTGAATGGCTGAAATGTACCAAATATAATAAGGGGTGGCCTGTGTTGCAAAAAGATTTGGGGATATTTACAATGTTTGACAAAGAGAAATTGCATCAGAATTACTATTGATCAAAAAGAAGGAACCTACATTTATTTGCAGCCTCTCACAAATGGAGCATGTCACAAAGTGCTTTACAGCCTCTTCTTCCCCAAAGCATAGTCACTGGTATAATTTTGGAAACACGGTGATAACTTGTGCATTGAAAGCTCTCATAAAGAACAATGAGATAATGACCAAATAAATTGTTTAAGTGATGTTGTTTGAGGGATTAATATTGGCCGGAGATACCAGAAAGGATTGGGACCTCAGTTAATGCCTAATCTGAAGGAGTGCTCACAGTCCCTCACTCCTGCACCGAAGGTTCATCCTGGATTCTGTACTCAATTCTCTGGAGACGGACTTGAATCCATAACCAAGAGGTGAGAGTGTGACCAACTGAGCCATGACTGGCAGGAAAAGTACTGCAATTTCACTGTGAGGTATAATTTTCCTGACTGTGTGCCCTGTTATCTCTCTCATGTTGCATTTTCCTTTTCACCCTTTGTAGGCATTCTGCTGTTCATTTGTATTCTCTCTTGGCACCAAGATCGCAGATTTTTTTGTTTTTGTTTTAAACAAGCACAAAATGAGGAATGCGAGACAAGGGGCAGCTGTTTCTAAACACCAGCGACTCATTGGTGTCGCAGAATCGCAAGGCACAGGTGGAGGCCATTCAGCCCTATGCTGCCTGTACTGCCCATTTGAAAGAGCTTAATTTCCCTCCAGCTCTGCAACTTATACCCCCCCCCCCGCCCCCCAAGTAGGCAAGGCACATCTGGAAGTAAATAGCATTGCATGGCGTTTCTTACTGCAGAGCAGCATTGCAGGGTTGTATTTTTTTTAAAAAGGGAAACATGGTAATGATCTAATTGTGTTCACTTAACGGCACCTTACCACAGGAAAAGCAAAATGCACGATACCAAAGAACACGAGGAAGTAGAAGTGGAAAATAATGCCCGTTTGTCTTAAATAAAGAATCATCCCCAATCCTGCATTACTTCTGAAGTGTAAAACCAGATTACCCACTATAGCCCTCTATGGGTTAATGTAAGCATGGAAATATCAGGAATTAGGAGGGGATTTGGTATAACGGTTATTACTGACATCGTTTACATTCCAATAGTGTATGTGCATCTCCAGTGAAAAGTACTGAAACAACTAACACACAATAGCAGAAATGTCCTGGTCACCCATCTAAAGAATCATAGAATCTGTACAGTGCAGGAGGCCATTCAGCCCATCACGTCTGCACCAACCCTCCGGAAAAGTACCTCACACTGGCCCAGTTCTCCACCCATCCCCCCCACCGCTCCCTAACCTGCACATTTTTGGACTGTAGGAAACAAGAGTACCCGGAAGAAACCCACGCAGGCACAGGGGGAATGTACAAACTCCACACGGATAGTCGCCCAAGGCCGTAATTGAACCCTGGTCCCTAACATTGTGAAGCAGCAGTGCTAACCACTGTGCAACCGTGCCACCCAAGGATCAGAGACTATAAAAGGTCCACAATACAGGATAATTAAATCCAAGGCCCTGGTGTTAGCATCTCCAGAAAAGGTCAGTAACATCACACCAGGGCAGTTTGAAATGTTGAATAAGGCTGGGAGGAAAAGAAACTCTGGAAATGAAATAAAGGGCTTCTGGAAAAGTGACCAGGAAACTAATATAAAAATCAAGTGATTCACTAATATCCTTTGGGGAAGGAAATCTGCCAGCCATAACCTGTCAGGTTTATCTCCGGCCGACTCCTGTTCAATCCAATTCTTAGCTGCCTTCTGAAGCAGCTTAACAAGCCAATCAGTTGCATTAAATTGTGGACCGGGAGAAACCAGGAGTGGCCAGTAGATGTTTGCTCTTGAGGGTGATTTCAACACCCCAAGAATTGATTAAAAAAGCATACCTTTCTTTTGTTTAAAAAAAAACTTGTTTCAAAGTGATTAGGAACAAATTCTGGGGTCGCTACAGCTGAAATTCTGAGTTATCAAGTCTGTTCGCCTGGCAGGGGTGAAGCAAGTGGGGTAACAGTAAAAACGGGAGAAGGTAATTTAGAATAATTAACTATTCTCATGGCGAGACTATCTCAAGGGGACCACATCACGCGGGTCCTCTGGGCGGTGTGGAGAGAGAAGGGGGGGGGGAAGGGGGGGGAAAGGGGGGGGGGGAGGGGAGGGGGAGGGGAGGGGGAGGGGGGGGGAAGGGGGGGGGGGGAAGGGAGGGGGGGGGGAGGGGGGGGAAGGGGGGGGGGAGGGGGGGGGAAGGGGGGGGGAGGGGGGGGGAAGGGGGGGGGAGGGGGGGGAAGGGGGGGGGAGGGGGGGGGAAGGGGGGGGGGAGGGGGGGGGAAGGGGGGGGGAGGGGGGGGGAAGGGGGGGAAATCGCCAAGTGATCGAGAGGTGGCGGACTAACAACAGGACCTACTGCTGGAGAAACACCCAACTGGTAAAGAAATTAGAAAAAACGATTGAACTCTTGGGATTTTCCTTATATCCTGATGTGGGCTTTAAGGCAGTGACGGTTTTGGACAATTTTTAACAGATTCCATTCAACAGTAACTTTAAACTCAGTTCGTGGAAAATAAGGGTACCCATCTCTGTAAATAACGAAAGAACTAGTTTCGACCAAAAGGGGACTTTTGACAGGCGCGAAGTTAAAAGAAAAGGAAGTCTCTGAATGGAACACAGCGGAACGGTGTTTAAACAAGAAACATTCTTCACAAATTGAAACTGTTTCAAATGGGCAGAAACTGATACTAACAAGTAGTGGACAGACTGTAAATCGCAACATGCACGGGGGCGCCACAAGGTGCAGCATGGAATTAAAGTTACAACCTGGGGGGGGGGGGGGGGCAACGGAATTAAACATGAAAACAATTCATTATTAGCCAGCAAGTAAATATTTAAAGACGAACCCGTTAAAGGAACAGTTAATGAATATTGCGAATAAAAGGATGCAAGTGATATGTAATATATATCGAAAGGATTGCTCGATGCTAGTGGAAGATATACTTGCCAGTCTGATTTTCTTTTCCATGCCTCTTCTATTTCTGTTTTAACCTTGTCTCGGGTTTCTCCAGCACGGAAGTTTGGTTTCTTAAATGTGAAGGCTTACCGTGTTGCTAGCTGTCAGGTAAAAGGTGTATTTTCCTCCTGAAAAAAAACGTTGCTCCTCCAGCGTCGCTTCTTGTCTAATGCACAGTGTAAACCTCTCGCATCTCCCTAACCAGGGAGTGGAGGCTGGGCTGCTGCTGTTGGTTAACAGAGCGTTTTGCTATTAACATTCTCCACACTCCTCACTGATCCAGTGAACCCGTCTTTGCAAAATTAAATAGCATGTCGAAATCAAAATTAAGGGGCAAGAGGCCTCCCTCCTCAGTGGTTTAACTTTGCTCGGCAAAAAAAAAACATGCCAGGATTAGCTATTCTCTCAGTTTTGACTGAAACATTATACAGAGAAGCCAAATGCAAAATAAAGTCATTAGAAGAGGAGTAGCATCCAGCAGGCTACGTGGGACTATCAGCAGGCAGGTACTTCAACCCCTTGTCCCCATTCAGCAGCTCGGAGTAGCAGCATTGCCAACCAAATGCAGTCCTATTGGAGCGGCGCAGTTATGTGTATGTACATTATAATTTGGTCCCAGCGTTGAACAGCACAAAGTGGGCGATTTGCAGAGCATGGGACACGTAACAGATAGCTTTGAGCAACATGATCTGCAGCCAAACGCCAGGAACCAGAATGGGCTTCACGTTGAACATGGGGTGCCTGGGGATTCGATGCAGACCCTGGTTAGCTTGCAGGAGTGATTGTCAGAATCAGAGTGTCGTTGAGACGCTCTGTGATCCCATGCTATAAAGCAAAGGTCGCCCAGGAAGACGAGAGAGCTGAGCTTCCACACAACCTCCCTGAGCCAACCATGAATTAAATAACCCAAAATGCATGATGAATTTAACTATGGCTGGATCAGCCGAAGAATTCATAAAGGGACTGTTATCTGAAAAAGAAGAATATGCAGGGTTACAGGGAGAAGGGGGGGGGGGATGGCACTAAGTGAAATGCTCATTCAGCGAGCCGATGCAGAAACTGGGGGATGGCACTAAGTGAAATGCTCATTCAGAGAGCCGATGCAGAAACAATGGGCCAAAGATGTAGATTTAGAATTATTGTCACATATACCAAGGTACAGTGAAAAATATTATTCTGCGTACAGTCCAGACAGATCGCTCCATACACAAAAACATAGCATACAAGATAAATACATGAGGATACATAATGAAAATTCATAAATATAGAGAGCAGATGAAGTATGGGTGGCAAGGTAGCACAGTGGTTAGCACTGTTGCTTCACAACGCCAGTGTCCCAAGTTCGATTCCCGCTTGCGTCACTGTGTGGAGTCTGCACATTCTCCCCTCGCCTACGTGGATTTCCTCTGGATGCTCCAGTTTCCTCCACAAATCCCAAAAGACGTGCTGTTAGGTAATTTGGACATTCTGAATTCTCCCTCCGTGTACCCGAACAGGCGCAGGAATGTGGCGACTAGGGGCTTTTCACAGTAACTTCATTGCAGTGTTAATGTAAGCCTACTTGTGACAATAAAAATTATTAAAGTATCTGGTATATAGTGCTACAACTGTAGAGAAGATGCATAGAAAGATAAGTTCAGTCTATAAGATCAGTTCAGTCCATAAGAGGGTCATTCAGGAGTCTGGTAACAGCGGGGAGGAAGCTGTTTTTGAATCTGTTGGTGTGCATTCTCAAACTTTTGTATCTCCTGCCCGATGGAAGAGGTTGGAAGAGAGAGTAACTGGGTGGGAGGGGTCTTTGATTATGCTGCCTGCTTTCCCAAGACAGTGGGTGGTGTAGACAGAGTCAATGGATGGGAGGCAGGTTTGTGTGATGGACTGGGCGGTGTTCACGACTCTCTGAAGTTTCTTGCGGTCTTGGGCTGAGTAGTTGCCATACCAGGCTGTGATGCAGCCCGGTAGGATGCTTTTATGGTCTCTTCCTCCAAATGGCCGCCTCTTGTGATTCTGTGAAGATGTCCAGATCCTTTTGGCTACCTTATTGAGGGAATTGCAAAGATTGATTTATGACATTTATTCCAATATAAGATAAATCCAATAATCTGTCCATGAGGGTATTGGAGCTTGTGGGATCTTTCTGCCACCTTTCTGACATCACAACAGTGCAAAAGTACTCCACCGACTGTGAAGCATTGGGATCTTTTTTTAAAATTTATTCATGGGACGTGAGCTTTGCAGGCTGTGCCAGCATTTATTGCCCATCCCTAATTGCCCTTGAGGGGGCAGTTTATTGCTGTGGGTCTGGAGTCACATAGGCCAGACCAGGTAAGATGGTAGATTTCCTTCCCTAAAGATCATTAGTGAACCAGTTGGGTGTTGACGACAAGCGACAATGGTTTCATGGTCACCACTAGCCTTTTTTAAATATCCAGATTTATAAAAAAATTAATTCAAATTTCACCATCTGCGGGATTTGAACCTGGATCCCTAGACCATTACTCTGGGTCTCTGGTTTACTAGTCCAGTGACAATACCACTCTGCCACCACCTCACCAAGGGCATGAAAGACACTATTTAAATGCTAGTTCTTTATTTCTAATCATCAATTCTTCTCTTAATGAAAAGCAAATTGCAGAGCAGTAATTGTTAATTTATTTTCTTATTGATCCATTAACAAGTGTTCAGAATAAAACATTGTCATGTTGTATTGAAATGTCTCTTCTTCCGAGACAGTCCCTTGGGACCGAGGATACCTTTTTTCCAAACACGAGGTTGTAGGTCCTGAGATGACTAAAGTCCCATGCTGGATCCTCAATGCTGGGGCAGGTAGTGTTAGTCGAGGAAGGTAGGTGGGGTGCTCGGATTTTGCTATGCTTCTTCTGCTGTTTGTGCTTGGCCTCCACCTGGGTCTCCCGAAGACGCTCAAAATGTTTGGCATCTTTGCAAATGCCTTTTCTCCAATTTGGGTCGTCTCGAGCAAGAGATTCTCACAGATCGGTGGGGATGTTACATTTTTACACCGAGCCTTTGAGGATATCCCTGAAACATTTCCCCTGCCCTCGTGGTTACCGCTTGACGCAGCTTGGAGTACAGAGCATGTTTCAGGAGTTCTTTTTGTCAGGCATGCAGATGATGTGGCCCACCCAGTGTAATTGATTAACCATAACCAGCGCCTCGATGCTGGGGATGTTGGCCTGAGAGAAGACATTGATACTGCAGAGCCGGTCCTGCCATTAAATTTGCAAGTTTCGCAGAGGCATCACTGGCAATATTTCTCCAGGGATTTAAGGTGCCTCATGTGTGTTGCCCATGTCTCACACATAATGTAACACTTTTCAGTGGATCACCACTTCTTTGTCCTCATCTGATGCATCCTCTGTAATGGCCTCCAAGTGACATGGTGTTTGTCATATTGCGTGTAATTTTGTTGGGAGAAGTTGCTTGTGATTTTTTTCGCCCCTCAATTCATGCTACAATATCACAAATACAATACGCAGAGACGGAGATGGGGAGGATTTTGCTCTCGGGGGGTAATGAATCTGTGGAATTCCTTACTGCAGAAGGCTGTAGAAGCTTGGTCATGAAGTACATTCAAGGCTGAGATAGACAGATTTTTAATCAGTAAGGGAATCATTGTGGGTTATGGCGATTGAGTTGGGGATGATCACATCTGATCTGTCATAATTTTGTTGAATGGTGAAGCCGACTCAATGGGCCGAGTGTTCTACTTCTGCTCCTACATCTTGTGGTCTTACTAGCTACAGAAGGAAACTTCACTATACCATGTTTCCCACATTACAACAGTGACTTTACTTCAAACATTCTTCATTGGTGATAAGGCAAGTGTTTTGAGTTCTGATCAGAAAAAAACAAAATATTGCAGGCACTGGAAATCTAACAAAATGCTGGATAAACTCAGCAGCTCTGGCAGCATCTGTGGAGAGAAAAATAGTTCACATTTTGAGTCCGTATGACTCTTCAACGGAACTAAGGCCAGAATTTCAGGGCCATTCACACCGGCGGGATCTTACGGTCCCGCCAATAGTGCACCGCTGCCATGGGTTTCCCGGTGGTGAGGGGTGCATTCATCGGAAAAGCCTGTTGACAATGGCGGGACCGGAAGATCCATCGCCGGCCAATGGTGGGCCACCATTTTCATGGCGGGTCACATGGAAAGGTCTGCCCTTTTGAGTTTGCTCCGTTTCCTTCTCCACTGATGCTGTGAGCCCTGCTACGTTTTTCCAACACTCTCTGTTCTTGTTTGGGTTCTGATGTGGTTGTGAAAGGCGCTACAAAATGCATGTATTTCTTTACGTATCTCAAATTGCAATTCACTTTTGTTTTCACATGATCAGTTCTTTCCATTATTTTAAAAGTATTTTATTTCCTTGCTGACATTTCCCTCATCATTGAGTTACTCTTACAGCAGAATCTTTCTCTTCAGTGTCACTGAACCAAAACTATTGAAAAACAACTTCATGTATCCCTCATTTCTACTGTTGGGACTTTGCTTTGCAGTCACACCCGTCTCCACAGCCATAGGACTACACTTCAAAATAGCCCAATTTACATGGAGCACTTTGGGATTGTTTCGAGAAGTGCTTTAAGGTTACATAAAGATGCAAGTCGATGCTTATCTTTGCTTGGCTGCAGGGAACGTATATCAATTTTTTTAAAGCATTCATTGCCAAATATGAAAGGAAAAATGTCACATTTCCGTCCTGCCTTTCATGATCTCAGGATGACCCAGTGTAATTTACAGCCTGGGAGTGCCTTTTGAAATGTTGGACGCGATTCAGCAGCCTCATTGCACCTGTCTTGGTGTTGGGATGAGGCGGTTTAATCTTGAGAGGCTTCTGCTGGGAATCCCATCAGGCTCATTTAAATATGTGCTCGCCCAATTCACACGTGGCATGGGATTCACCAGCCTCCTCAATGAGGCCTGAACTGGGCACTGCCTGTTATTGGTTCACAAAGTTGTGAACCAGTCATGATGGCACCTTTTGGGGGGGGGAGATTTTGCTGGGGAGTTGAGGCCCCCAGCTGGAGGGGCACTGGGCAGGATAGTACCCTAGGAACTCCCCTGACACTTGGGCATCTTGGCACTACCAGCCTGCCACCTTGGCACCCCAGTGGTGCCAACCTGGCAGTGCCAGGATGCCCAAGTGGCACTGCCAGAGTGCCAGGGTGCTCAGGTGCCAGGTTGCCTGTGCCAGGGGTCGGGTCCAGGGTCCTTTCCCAGAAGGAGTGGATTGAGGGGGGGGGCTCGAGGACCCTGGAAGAGATGCTTTGGGTGAAGTGAGTGGTGTGGGGGCGGGGGCGAACTGAGGTCATGATGAAGGGGGTTGAATGATTGTCGCTGCCTTTAGAAATGACGCCCTAATCCATAAATGACTTGAAGAGTGGCCTCGACGGGGAGTTCCTCACCATGGCCAAATAAAGCAAAGTGTCGTTGAATATCGGGGTCTTTAGCACCGAGAAACACTCCACTAAATATGCTATTTAACGGACTTTAACTCAAGTCCACTCTATTTACTGTTCTAAGGTTGGAAATGTGGCTGCCAATTTACACACAAATTCTCACAAACAATGATGTGACGAGGAGCAGACAGCATTTGCTCGTGTTGGTTGAGGAATAAATATTGATGAATATTTAATGAATAAATATTGACAAATATGGAGAAAGACTTGGTAAGCTGTTTAAAAAAAAAAAAAAAAAAAATGAATTGGTCCGATCATTTAATGGTCATTAACCCAGATTTTGACTCCCCATGTTCCTCGTGTTTGATAAGGATGGTGCCTGCTTCCCAATCAGCCAAATGTGAGGCTCCTTGCTGTCATTCTAGGACAAAGAGAAGACGAGGTCACTCCTTTACCAGCATCCACTCTGCCTGTCTCCAGATCATGAACCTTGAAACTGGGAAGTTGTCCCCCGTGGAAGAAGAGTGGGTGCAAATGTCAATCAAAACTCAAATTCGAGCTCCTGTCTCTTAAGTGCGAGTACAGCAAGCTAGAATTTTAGAGATTATACCACCCACCAGGCTTATTTTTAGTATACTGATAGGTAGCGGGACATGCAAATGGATTGCTTGGGAACAGTAAAGTATTTTCAATGATGAGGAGACAATTTTAGCAGAAATGAAGTTTATTGGTATTTAAATATTGCTTGTGTAATACCATAAGCAGAGATAAGATTAAATTAAACAGCATGAAACTCATACAGTAATTGGTAAATGCTGAGCTAAGTAAATTACTTTGTAAAGGTCATTGAACAATATTTAATTTCTGCTTGTTTAATATCTTGGGGTTATTTTTTTTCGAATGACATTCCCCTTTATGATGCGTTGCTGCTTTTGCACGATT
Organism: Scyliorhinus torazame; assembly: GCF_047496885.1. Taxonomy (NCBI): domain Eukaryota; kingdom Metazoa; phylum Chordata; class Chondrichthyes; order Carcharhiniformes; family Scyliorhinidae; genus Scyliorhinus; species Scyliorhinus torazame. The sequence continues at coordinate 138,942,860 of NC_092707.1, forward strand.
CTATTGCCCTGAGTCCCTTTACGTTGAAGCATGAAACTGAATGGCCCAGATATTCATGCCAAAATAATGGGGAGGCCAATGGTATTCAGAGTTATTGATATGCAAGTGGAACAGCAACACCAGACAAGGGACAGATGCAGAGTTAAATGCAAAAATCCAAACGATACTGTCCAAGTCGAGCAGTTACACTGTTAGCTTCACAAAAACAGCATCTCTCTGCCTGCCTCATTATTGACATACATTTAAATAATGTGAAGTTGGTGTATTTGTAAAGTAAATACAATTATAAACACCCCCCCCCTCCCCCACAGAAAGCAAATTCTCGTCCTTTCCAGTTTCAGCACCCTTTTAGCTACAGAAAATTCTTAAACATGTGAAGACCTGTTCCTCCAGGTTTCAATGGCTCCAAGCGATTTTTAAAATGTTAAAATTTTAAATACAAACTTTTGCACATCCAATCTTCATTTTCATCTTTTTATTTCTCTTTCTGCATCTGATTTGACATTAAGTTCACCTGCTCTAACATACACTGTGGTATCTTCTCTGTCCTTGCGCTGTCAATTTCGCAATCCTTCAATCTGTTTGGTTCAGGAGATATACTGTTGTTTGCCTTGTTTACTCAGGTCCCAGATGCCCAGTTTATCAACTTGTGATGTGAAACATTTTCAAACCTTCGTTGGTGAGGATGTGTCTGACCAAAGGCAGATGCTGTTAGATGCCCTGCTGCAGTAAAATCGAAGCTGATACCAGTGGCAAGCACATCCGCTGTAAAGTCTCTGAGCTGTCTCATATACAAGTATTAAGAGCTCTCTATGCTTTTTACTTCCTTAACCTCCAAATTATGGATGTAACATCTCTTTAACAGGGTTCCTGGCAGTCCAGAAATTTCTGAAATGTAAGATGGAAATCAAAAGTCTTTTTCTTCTGATGTAAATCAGCTTCTCTTCTAGTGTAGAGCCATCGGGATAGGAAGTGAACATTGTTACCCCTGTTTTAAAATTCTGGGATCCAACCTCCTGCGCCTCTAGAACGCCTGAAAGATGTCCAATGCATTAATGGGTTGTGCCACCTTTCAAACCACTAGCACCCCAAACAGGCCTTCACAGACATGAATGATGGACCTGAGATTCCAAGCTCAACTTTGGGCCTCAGATCATGCATGTGCACAGATGATGCGCCTCAAAACAGGAGATAGCCAATTACTATCTTGGCCCTTTGACTAAGATCAAGTATAATATCTGTTCTCATAAGTTTATTTAATATCTGAGGACCAAATGTTAATTGTTTTTTGGAACAAGAAGATGTGGCTGGAAGAGTTATTTGCTTTACAGCCAATGAAGTATTTTTTGAAGTGTAGTCACCCCTGTAGTGTAGGAAAGACAGCGGCCAATTTGAGCACAGCAAGCTCGCACACGCTATTCTTGTGATGTTGATTGAAGGATAAGTATTGGCCAGGACACTGGGGATAACTCCCTTGCTCTTCCTCTGTGTAGTACCATGGGATCTTTCATATCCACCAGAGCGGCCAATGGAACCTCAGTTTAATGTCTCATTGGAAAGACAGGGCACCTCCTGACAATGCAGCACTCCGTCAGTACTGCACTGGAGAGCCAGCCTTGATTTTGGTGCTCATGTACTGGAATGAACCCAGAACCTGGCAATTCAGAGACAAGAGGTCTACCAACTGAATCTCAGCTGACGCCAAACTACAACTTCCCAATCTGACGAGGGCAGGCTGCACCGTTCCTGTTGAAATTTCCGGTGGCTATGAAAAGCGGTTTTCTCTCTTTATAAGATTTTTAATGAATATTCCGACTGACAAAAGTGTCATAACTCAAATCATGATCCTGTCTCACGACCACATCATTATCCCACCTACCCTCTGTTTTTAGGCCTTGTCAAAACATCACTACCCTGCTGCTTAGTTCCATAAGGGTTAAAGATTATATAAAGATCAGTATATAGGTTAGAACTAAATATCTTTTACACAGACATCAATAATAATATGGCATTGTGCCACAAACTGTAGTTGAAGCAGAATAGTTTCAAAAGGGAATTGGATAGTTCCTGGGAAACATGAAATGTTTAAGGGTTTGGAACACAAGCATGAGGATGAATGAAATTACAAACAATTTGTGGAGTAAAACCATTGGCAGAGGTTTGATTAACATATCCAGTGCAAGTTGGAATGCCAATGTTGTTGTTTCTAATGTGAGAAAGTTCCTATGGGACCTCACTAAGCCATATGAATTATTAGACTACATGGATAAGTTGTCGCTTCAAAATATTACTTCAAGCTAAGTCAGGCTACTATGTGCAGAGGGCATTCATTTGTACAGGTGTTAAGCTAATTTAAAATATATATGAAGAACTTCTTCATTAAAAGGATGAAAAATGTTGGATGCAATCTACCCACTGGAGTAAGAGGGTGCTACAGGAAAAATGTTACTAAACTGGAGAGAGCGCAGAAGAGATTTACAAGGATGTTGCCAGGACTCAAGGGATTGAGTTATAGGGAGAGACTGGACAGGCTAGGACTTTTTCTTTGGAGTGTAGGAGACTGAGGTGTCTTTTTCCCAGGGTTGGGGAATCGAGAACTAGAGGGCATAGGTTTAAGTTAAGAGGGGAAAGAATTAATGGGAACCTAAGGAGCAACTTTTTTTACACGAGAGAGTGGTACGTATGTGGATTGAGCTGCCGGAGGAAGTGGTTGAGGGACATTGACAACATTTAAAAGGCATTTGGACAGATACATGGATCGGAAAGATTTAGAGGAATATGGGCCAAATGCAGGGGTTAGCTCAGATGGGCTTTTCGGTTGGCATGGACAAATTTGGGCTGAAGGGCTTGTCTCTGTGCTGTAGATTCTATGAATTGGGGCCAAACAAAGTACAAATGGATGCGAAGCTGAGAGAGTTCGCATCATCGAGGGATATGCTTTATTGGCACAGTCAGCTGTTTCTTATCTGTGTCTGTATTGTTGAGTGGGTGTACGAAAATGTGTTTTTCATGATTGAACAATATTTCTTTAATCTTAAAAGAGAGAAATGAATTACTTTTATGATCTACCAATAATATTATTTTAAAAATCAGAATTCCCTTGTTGTGACTCATATATTAATGATGAGTTACCGGTTTGAGACATTCTCAGAATGGTAACTACAGAATAAGTACCTCGCGTTATCTGATTTATGTTCTGAGGCATTACTCAAACTCTTTGGACCAGGATGGAGTTCTGTGCCAGCGTCCAGTCATGGAATCCAATCCCTGGCAGAAATTATAATGGTTTAAGAGGATATGTGAGAGTGCCAACATTTGCAAAGCCTCTCTGCCCGTCAGATCAGTTGTGGCCCAATGTTAGGACTTTTGTCTCTGGTCATGAAGGTGGAGGATTCTAAACACTGTTGTTGAAGGTGGTGGTGGTTGGGGGGGGGGGGGGGGGGGGGGGGGGGGGGAGGGAGGTGGGGGGTGCTGTTTCCACACCCCCTGTGGTGTGTTACTCAGCTGCAGGAGGTGGTATCAATTGGATTTTGTATTTAATCCACCTGCCCACTACCGGGAAACCGCTTCGGCAGGACTAGCAGATCCCATGGCGAGAACAGCTGGAAATTCCCCCCACCCCACGGTCGCAATATTAAACCAAAGCCCCACTGGTCATCTTGGATGGATATAGCAGACCCCATGTCACTATTTTTGAAGAATTGCAGGGGAGCTCTTCCAGCCAATATTTATCCCTCAACCAACAGCCCTACAAAGAGGGAGTTTGTGGTTATTATCATCATTTTGTTTTTGGGATAAATTGCCTGTCCTATCCCTATACTACATTAGTGACTATAACTCATTGGCTGTAAAGTGCTTTGGGATGTCCTGAGCTGGTGAAAGATGCTAGAAAAATGCAGAACTCTCTCTTTTCTACGTTGCATAGCTGAGAAGTGAAAACTACTTTGCAGGGAAGTATTACCACACTTTAATGTCTTTATACATAGGTCAGGGAAGTCAGAAAATTACCATGTGACATTCTGTAAGATTTATCAGCCGAAGTCTTGCTGCCCAAAATCCATTAGCAACTCTTCACCTGATATCATTTTAAATAGTAAGGTAATCTTTGCATGTTGCCAAGTAGTGTCTAATTCTAACTGCAGTATGCAATTTCACAGTGGAAATGAGCATTCAGATTAATTTGAACTTTCAGTTCAAAACACGGGAGATGCTGGATGACTCGAGCATGATGAAGCAGTGAAGCTGTTCAGGTTTGGCTGGATAAGTTCTCATTGACCAGGTGGGTAGATACAGAAAAATTTCCAGCAGGGAGGTATCAATGTTTGAGACTATTATCCAGAGAAATTGGATACTTTGGATAGAAGATTTGGACTTATTAGGGATTCATTTTGAGAAATAATTAAGATGTCCAACTTGCATTAAAGAAAATTACTTATCTTCTCTACCATATTCAATTTTGGAGTATTTCTGCAGTTCTGTGAAAAAAAACTTTGAAATTGGAAGACTGAGGTTGAAATGTGTCTGTGCAGAGATTGTGTGGAGTCAGGTTCTGGAGTCAATCACATATTATTTATATCTAAATTTGCAGGCAGCACGGTAGCACAGTAGTAAGCACTGTGGCTTCACAGCACCAGGGTCCCAGGTTCCATTCTTGGCTTGGGTCACTGTCTGTGCGGAGTCTGAATGTTTTCCCCGTGTCTGCGTTGGTTTGTTCCGGGTGCTTCAGTTTCCTCCCACAAGTCCTGAAAGACGTGCTGTTAGGTGACTTGGACATTCTGAAAACTCCCTCCATGTACCCAAACAGGTGCCGGAATGTGACGAGGGGCTTTTCACAGTAACTTCATTACAGTGTCAATGTAAGCCTACTTGTGACAATACAGATAATTATTATTATTACTCCAACTGGACTCAGTTCTTTTTTTTAAGCCTTGCTAACCCAAGCATGCAACTTTAGTGCCAAATATTTAGTAGGCCTGGCAGCACCTTAATAGGGACTGGTACTGAAAGTGGATAATACTTTATAAAATTGCAAACGCCTATGGAGTAATACCTCTAGAAACCGGATCAGTTAAAGACCAGTAAAGTAATAGCCATAGGTTGGGAATGCTGATGGGATGCATCAGGAGGATTTAAGGTGTACAAGTCCTGTGACCTCGACGTTGACCGCAATTATGTTCAGGTTCATTTAATGAATTTTCAGGAGTTTGACCCATGTTGAATTCATCTGTAGCACACAGGGTCAGGACTGCAACCCCTGTCTACAATATTACAACATTTATATTACAAAATAAAAGAGCTGATTATTTGTCTGTCACATTTGTTCACTTGCTAAAGACACAAGGGGCTGGATTCTCCGTTTCAGCGGCTAAGTACCAGCGCAAATGGAGAATCTGCTGGAGGTGCACGACAGGAAAATTGGCGCGAACCCCTCACCGATTCCGGTACCGGTAAGGGGCTAGTACCGGCCCCGCGTGAAACTCCCGCGGATCACACCAGAAACAGCCGGAGAATGGCTGGGTTCAGGGCTGCGCATGCGCAGGACTGACTACCTGCACCGGCCGCGCTCGAACCCTAACCCGCCAACCGCGACCCCACAGCCCACCTCCTGAACACCCCCCAGCCCTAGCTGAAGCCTCCCCGGCCAACGGCACTGATTCTGGACGGGTGTGGCGTAGCTGGACAGTGCCCGCAGCCGGCACGCCGGGTTAGCGATTGCTGGGACCACATGTGGCCGCGCCGTTGGGAACTCCGCCCATCTTGGCGTCCTGATGACACCAGTTTGGAGCATAGCGGACCGGTGTAAAACCTGTGCCTTGCCCCGATTGCGGTGTCGGAATCCATTCTCCGCCCGAACGCCAATCGAGATTTCGGCTTCGGGCTACGAAGAATCCAGCCCATGATTTAGCTACATAGAGGTGGAAAAACTCAACACAACCAGTTCCCAAAACGCAGAAGAGGCTGAATGTCATGTTATTGTATTGCATGCACTTCTAAAGATAGGGGTCCCAGCAAATTATCTGAATTCACTTTGTATCTGTATCAGCACCTCTGCCCTCAGTTACTAAGAATCTAAGGTCAAGAATTGCTTCCCCAAACCTTTTTGCCTCTCTATCTCGCTTTCCGTCTTTTGGACACACCTTAAAACCGTCCCCTTTGACCAAGCTTTTGATGACTTGGTGTCAAAGTTTTTTTGATAGCTTTCTTGTGAAAGGTTTTATTTAAAGACGAGGTTATTTATTTTAAATGATGTCAAAAATCAATATTGAACCCACTTGCAGAAAAAGACATGGCATTCTCAAAAGTTTTATTCTATTAAATCAATGCTTTTCAAACTTTTTTTCGAAGGAATCACTTTTTGCCAACCAGCCATCCTTCTGGATCCATGCCTGCCAACCTTCGGTACCCATGCCAGCTGACCTTCGTGAGCCACACCAGCCGACCTTCACAACCCACGCCACATTTGCTTACCTTTAATGCGAAAGGGGAACCTGCTTGGTCCTCATGATCTCACTTGAATCAGGTCCAAAGGAGCAGAGGGCAATGAACATCAGGTGCAGACTTTAGCCATTTTCTTTGTGTCGTCTTTGATTTTGTGAGAATAGAAAAGCCAACCCCGCACATGTAGGTCGTCGTGAAGGGCAATAGCAACAAAATGCTTGTTTATTCAGCACTGGCTACTCCCTTGGACATACTATTCCAGAATGCAGACAGCCTCATGGGCTTTGGCCGTGTTTTCAATGTGGTATCACAGTTCAGGTGCAGCAGCATAGTCTTTTAATTTGGGGTCAGCTTTAAGGTAATAACTGACTCTGGGGTCTCAACCTCAAAAGGAATCTTTCACCCACCACTTATTTTTCAAAATCTGAAACTTCTCTCATTTGCCAGTACTTCCCTGCATACAACACTCATGGGTTTTGCATCCTTATTTACATTGGCACAATTGACAACACGATTCCTCAAGAAATCATCTTTATACTCCTTTGTTCCCAAGTTAAGTTTTTTCTTTGTAAGCTGTTTATCAGAGGCTCTGGAGCTCTGTACAGAGTTGACATTAGCACTGCTCTGTCCTACCCTGGATTCTCCTCAGCAGCTCTCTACAGCGGATTCTGTTATGAGATCCTGTCCAGTAGGTATACTGCCTATTTGTGTCTCTGGCTGTCTCTTATTTGTAAAACAGTAATTCATCTTCACAGTCCACTTGCTTTGCTTGCTAGCAGCTCGGCAATGGAAGCAGCTCTCCTCCGTTATTTGGTGCAAAAGTACATAAGAGGGTGCTTGACATCAAGTGTACGTGACCTGCTTACTGCTGCCGCTTCTGGTCAGAAGACTGCACACAGCCTCATTTCTTTTCATTTAAAAGGTGGCAGAGGCTGCCATTCTCAACTTGAAAGCTGGTAGCTGCTGTTGGGTGCTTCTCCCACAATCAAGACCACTGTGGGAATGGCGCGACTGATTGCTCTGGACCCTCCCAACACCTGCCTGCAACCCACCTGCAGGTCACGACACGCACTTTGAAAAACCCTGTATTAAACTGGTTCAAAAATTGGCCTGTGTAAGCACTGCGGATAGATTTGAAATGAAGCCGTCCGCTCCTTGTAGAGAGAGGCTGAAATTTTCCGGCCGTCCCCATTGGTGGGATCTTCTGGTCTTGGTGATGTCGGCCAAACCTCTCCCCCACCCCCAGCCCTGCGTTCCCCAGTAGCAGAAGTATGGACAATGAGAAAACCCGCCGGCCAATTGCGGGCTGCCTCAGTCGTCGTAAAACAAACGACAGGGGAGAGGGTGGAAAATCCTGCCTAATGTTTTCAATGCCTTATATGAGAGAATGTAGGGCATTCAGGTAAGTATTTTGATATACCAAACTTGCATGTGAAAGCCAACTGTAGAAATAAAACTGAAAGCATGGCATAATGGCACAGTGGTTAGCACTGCTGTCTCACAGCACCAGCGTCCCAGGTTCAATTCCCGCCTCGGGTGACTGTGCGAAGTTTGCACTTTCTCCTCGTGTCTGCATGGATTTCCTCCGGGTGCTCCGGTTTCCTCCCACAGTCCAAAGATGTGCAGGTTAGGTGGATTGACCATGCGAAAATTGTCCCTTAGTGTCCAAAGATGTGCCAATTGGGTGCGGTTACGGGGTTATGGAGATTGGGTGGGGGAGTGGGCCTAATAGGATGTTCTTTCAGAGGGGCGGTACTGACTCGATGGGCTGAAATGTCCTCCTTCTGCACTGTGGGGATTGTATGAAAGTAAGGAAAAATCTAGCCAAAGTGGAAACGGCAACACGTAAGACTTATCATGTATCAAGGGGTTATATAATCCAATAAGGAGAAGAGTGGCAATCACAGAAGAAGGCCAAACTAATAAAAATTCTAATTAAGACTTGTCTGTGACTATGCGCAGGATTTAATCATAAAAGTTTTACTATAAAAGGCACGTTAGCTGCAATAAATCTTTTACGGCCAGAGTACATCAGCAATAGTGATGATATAACATTGTAGCTGCCTAATCACTGGTGTGTGGTGATCACCTTGCAGCTGTGTGGCCTCCTCATACAAGGTTTTATGAAGACTAAGCTTATATATTGACTGCACTAGATTGAGTATTTGCAGTTGCCTGGCAACCTATATGCTGCGTGTCAGTGCATATCATTCTTACTCCATGGTTCTCACTGATACTTTTAAAAGAATTTTATTGAAACTTTAAAATATTTTGGATCAAGTATTATGTAGGCAATCGAGCACCACGGCTTATGGGGAGAAAATGTGTATTTTGGCTTTGTGCCAACTCAAACTAGGCAGGGAATTTGTAGGAACAGGAGTTGTACTTTTAGCCTTTTGAGCGTGTTCCACCATTCAATGGGATTTGTGATCTAACTCCATAATTCTTATCATCTTTGGTTAACAGAAATCCATCTCAATTCTGAAAGTAACTATTGATTTATCGTCAGTAGCTGTTTGCAGAAGAGAGTTATAAATTTCTTCCACCCTTTGAAGATGTGCTCCAGAAAGGTCTGGTTGCAACTTGCACACTCTGCCTGAAAGTCACCCAAACTGAATGCAGGTGACACAAGAGTCTTTAATATAGTTAGCACCACTTGCTCATCATACTGACAATGACTTTGGTTTCCACTGGACCTCCTTAAATCTTTGTAGACCTCACTCAGGATCCTTTTGATGCTGGCCAATGTGAATGCTGATAGTGGAATGCATGTGCATCGAGTTATCTTTCAGGGCCAGAGAGCACTGTGGAGCCTGCAGTATAACTCCCGCCGGTCTGCATTGCGTCGCATTCACTAGGTACCAAAGGCGAACTGTATATTCCTATGTTCCTGACCATTCTTAAGATGGACAATAAAAAAGACCTGACAAATTATTTGTTTCAGGGTCATTTCATTTGGGAAGTACATTTATAGCACTGGGTTGCACGGTAAAAAGGAACTTTTGTTGTCAATCAACAGCAACTCGCATTAGATGTAATTGGAATCACCAATAGCATTGTTGTCGGAAAAAGCTTTCAGGAAAGTTCGACATTTGACTTTACAATACCCGGTGGAGCACAATGTCACTGAGATCGTGCTGGATTTTGACAGTGAGTTTTTAAATTGAATCAAGTATATTGACCATATTTGGAGGCAAACAGTTAAGAGATGGTGGTACAGTTACTTAGTCAGGAAGTGAATGACAAATTATTTTTATTCCAGATATGTGCTGACTGTATATGAAATATTTATGAATGTTATGGATATAAAGCATAACTGACAACATGGGTCAGTTTCACCTGAGTCAAAGCATTGCGATGTCCAATACTTGAGCCTGTTGGATAGGCTGACACCTCAGTGCAGTGCCGAGCGAGTGCTACTTTGTTGGTGGTGTTGTCCTTTGAATGAAATATTAAACCAAGGCCTCATTTGCTTGTTTAAGCGGACATGAAATAATTCACGTTGCTCTATTTGAACCTGGTTAGGATGTTCTCACAGTTTCTCGATCAGCATTTATTCCTCAATCAACATTGAAACAGAATAACTGGCTGTGAAAGTGTACAAACTCAGCAATAGCATGATGGGAAAAATAGTCAACTTATGTAACCAAGTGTAAGAAAGCTGTGTCAGCTAAGTGCCAAGATCAGACCCTGACAAACTAGACAAAGCTAAGAATCCACATAATCGTATCATACAAGGCCAGATGAGGGAAAATAGTGCCTGACCTTAGTAAAACCTGATAACAAAGCCACGATCTAGGAATGTCCTAGTAACACAACCTCCTCATGACCTAGGTCCATCTGCGTCAAGGCATCATGAGGGCAGAGGTGAAAAACAAAATAGGACCACGTCTTAAATCCTCTAAAGACAAAATACTGCAAATAAGCCGAGTCAGGGTCTTTCCATAACAACATGTTTGATCAGAAGTTATGACTGTATTGACATTTTTGAACAAGGTCTGTTTTTGTAAAATGATACAGCTTTTGTATAAATATTGAGCGTTTTCTCCATGTCTTTGCGAGCTTGAGAAAGAATGAGCAGGTTTACCTTAACAGCTCTCTCTCTCTCTCTAACCTGTAGCCATCTGCATGCAGACTTTGGTCAATAAAGACAAAGTTATTTATTTCGAAACAGAGTTGTAAAGTCGTTTTCTTCACAGTCTTGAAGTAGGAAAAATTTTAAAAGACGACATGGCCATTATTTGGTTGCAGGGTGCATAGGTTGTGGAAGATGCAATATAAATGCAGATCTCTTCTATTTCAAAGGTTTGGAAATGACCAATAATACACCAAACTTTCCACTGGAAAATACTTGTAATGACATTACCTGTGTGGTCACTCTTGATGTATGAAGAAGATGTACAAAGCCCTGAAGAAAGAAAACATTCCATTTATATTGTGCCTTTCACATCCTAATGCACTATCAGTTACCACAAAGACGAGAGTAATGGAATAATCGAGGCTTCATTGAGCAAAGATGTTGTGCCTCCTGTAGCTGGAACCAGAATGGCTGCAGCACCGGCGAGCGCACACATTTATACTCCGCATACTGGGCGGAGCCAGCAGGCAGGGATTTACCCATGTATCTCTAGTCTAACATATAATACAGCTAGTGGTGACTACCACACATCCCAAAATGTTTATAGCCAAGTATTGACCAGGGCGCAAGGGTAACTCCCCTGCTGTATTTTGTAATAAGGCCATGAGATCTTTTATGCCCACTTGAGAGGACAGACAGTGACTTGATTTAGCGTCTGATCTGAAAAATGGCATCGCTGACAATGTCACACTGAAGAAAACCAAGTGTCTGATTCAGATCCGTGTCACTGAACCATCCACCGCTGTGGGGGCTATTAAAGGTACAGTTAACCCTTGGATTCATCTATAATTCTCACAACACACTTTAAAAATTATTGAAGGTATTTTCAAAGATTTACAGACCAGAAACGAGCAAACAATAACAGCAACAGTTGACCATGTACAATTGCCACTTTTCCCCCTTACCACCCCCTCCAACCCCTCCTTTCGCACCCAGTCCACCCCCAAACCCAAACAACACAAAGAACATCCCCTCCCCCACTGACTTGTTAATGTCCCTTAAAGAAGTCAATGAACAGCCTCCACCTTGTGGAGAACCCCCCCTCCTCCACTCCAATGGCGAACTTGATTTTTTTCTAGGTAGAGGAATTCTGCCCAGTCGCTCAACTTTCGGTGTCTCCGAATCTCTCCAGCACAACAAGATGGGCCTCCAGGCCAGCAGGGAGGCAAAGGCGATCACATCAGCCTCTATCCTGTAGCCACCTGGGTTGGCCACTTCCCGACTTTAAAATGGAGATCCGCGAAGAATGCAGAGAAATTCAGTCAAACGCTGGAAAAACAGCAGGTGCAAAGTTTCCTGTGTATCAGAACTTGCAGGAACCCAGACAGCACTGAAACTAACAACCATCTACATATTAATGAGCGATCCCCGGGAACAATTGGGAACAGTTAAGGTAAACAAGGCCAAGCCAGACTCCTCGGCGCCAGCAGGAGCCAAGACAAAGGAAGGCCAACGGACACTTAGGAACCGTCCAGTGATCAGGGAACAGCTCCAGTATTGGAGAAATCGATCCAAGTGATCAGAACTTAGTCCAATCACTTGGAACCAGGTACGGGGTCCGCCTCGAATGGCGCAAAGCCCCTGGGGACTATAAAGTAGAGTCCCCAAGTTCAATTTGTCCTTCTTGGCAGCGTCTCTCAGCAGCTCGAAACAACCCTTGACAGTGACCTGCCTAGTAGCTGCATCAACCAAGTAAGTCTCCAGTCAATGCACGCTACGAGATAGGCGCTCCTAGCTACCAGTCTATACCAGCTTTGAATCCTGCAGACTCAGAATCGAACGAAAGGCCATTTGTTCCCCTGACCCGTTGGGCCAGTTCCAAAGCTAAGTATAGGCCTCTTAGTGTTAGAGATAGTCTAGTAAGTAGCGTTTTATGCATGAGTAGTGATTGACTGTGTATAATAAATGTGTTTTGATTTGAAATGTGCTAACTGGTGTATTGAGTTATTGATCAGCACTTGAACTTGAACCTCGTGGTGGTATCATAAAGATACCTGGCGACTCTAGAGCAAAGGTTATAGAAACAGAGCAAATTAAGTAAAGACACAACTAGCAACATTTAAGAGCCAACCAAAAGTTAGCAACAATCCCCACCTGCACTCCCAGATCCTCTGACACACTCCGACCCACGGGCCAAGCACCACCTCCACTCCCAAGATCTTCGACATTACGGTCGAAATCCCTCCAACTTCAGACATGCTCAGAACATATGGGCATGGTTTGCCAGACTCCCTGTACACAGCCCATCTATCTTCCACCCCTGGAAAATAATAATAATCGCTAATTGTCACGGTAGGCTTCAATGAAGTTACTGTGAAACGCACCTAGTCGCCACATTCCGGCGCCTGATCGGGGAGGCCGGTACGGGAATTGAACCTGCGCCGCTGGCCTTGTTCTGCATTACAAACCAGCAATTTAGCCACTGTGCTAAACCAAATGACTCATCCTAGACCCTGTCATGTGAGCCCGATGCACCACCTTAACTGTATGAGGCTCAGTCTTGCACATGTCAAAGATGAGTTTATCCTCCGCAGCGCCTCACTCCACATCCTGGCTTGCATCGTCCCTCCCAACTCCCCCTCTCACTTGCGCCAGATCTCCTCCACTGGGGCACCCTCCCTCCCCATCAGCTCCCCATATATGTCTGACACCTTGCTCTCACCTACCTCATCCTCAGTCAGACAGAAGCTTGTCCTGTAGCACTGGAGACGGCAGCCGTGGGAACAAGCCTAACTCCTTCCGCAAAAAGTTCCTCACCTGAAGGTACCGGAACCCATTCCCCTTCGGCAGCAAGTACATTCCCTCGAACTCCTCCAATTCTGCAAACCTACCCCACCACAAACAGGTCCTGAAAACATGCTGTCCCCAACCGCCCCCACCCCTGAAACCTTGCCTCCAGCTTCGCCGGAACATACCAGTGGTGACCACAAATCGCCGCCCACAGGGACATGCCTTCCATCCTACAGAGCTGCCGACATTGGTTCCACGCCCTCAATGCTGATACCACCACCGGGCTCGTGGAGTACCTGGCTGGCGAGAATGGAAGAGGTGCCAACAACAGTGCCCTCAGACTGGTCCCTTTACACACAGCCTCCTCCACCCATCCCCACACCGACCACTCCTCCACCACCCTCTTCCGTACTATAGCTATGTTCGCTACCCAATAATAATTCAGCAGATTTGGCAGCGCCAGCCCTCCCTAGCTCGTTTATCGCTTTCCAGAAACACCTTCCTACCCGCCCACACAAACCCCAGTATCATCTTATTCACCCGCCTAAAAGAAAAAACTTGGGCACCGCACCAAAATTCGGGATTCTGAAACATGAACAAAAACATTGGGAGCACCATCATCTTTATTATCTGCATCCTTCCAGCCAATAGCAAACACGTCCCACCTCCTAAAGTCCTCCTTCATTCCCTCCACCAGTTTTGCCAAATTCGACTTATGCAGCTGGGCCCAGTTCTGTGTCACATGTATCCCCAGATACAGAAGGCCTGTCCCTATCAACCAAAATGGCAACATCCTTAAACCTCCTGTCCCTGGGTGTTGATTGAGAATACCTAACTTTTTCCCCATATTGAGCTTATACCCCAAAAAAAGACTCAACTCCTCCAAGATCCCCATAATCCTGTCAAAACTTTCAAACGGGTTCACCACATATAAAAATAGGTTAGCAGCGTATAAAGAGACTCTGTGCTCCAACCACCCCCCTCTCAATATCCCGTCACCCCCTTGAAGCCCTAAATGCCTTTGCCAATGATTCAATCGCTAGGGCTAAGAGCAAAGGGGAAAGCGGACACCCCTGCCTCGTCCCCCAATGCAACACCAAGTACTCCGAATTGACACGATTAGTCCGCACACTCGCCTTTGGAGCCCTATACAGCAATCTGGCCCAGTCGACAAACCCCTATCCAAACCTGAACCGCTCCAGTGCCTTGAACAAGTACAGCCACTCCACACGGTCAAACCCTTCTCCACGTCCATTGACGCACATTCCTCCACCTCGCGGTGCGTTGAGGGCATCATTATCGCATCCAGTAACCTCCGAACATTGTCAGATAGCTGCCTCCCCTTCACGAACCCCGCCTGGCCCTCCCCCATCATCCCTGGCATACAATTCTCTATCTGCACCGCCAGCACCTTTGCCAGTAGCTTCGCTTTCACATTTAACAACAATATCGGATGGCATGACCAAACTGTTCTGGGTCTTTATCGATCTTTAAAATGAGCGAAATGGACGCCTGACATAGCGTGGTTGGAAGCTAACCCCTTCCACCACCTCCTTGTACATCTCCAGAAACAGGGGCCCGAGCGCTGACCCAAAACTGTTGTTAAAACTCTGCAGGGACCTATCTGGGACTGGGTTCTTCCCCGACTGCATCGCCCCTACAACACTCCATCACCTCTCCCAGAACAATCGGGGGCCCCAGCCCATCCAAAAACCACCTCCCCTCGGGAACTCCAGCCCATCCAAAAACCACCTCATGCCCTCATCCCCCGGGAGGGGCTCTGAATTGTACAACTTCAGATAAAATACCTCAAATGCCCCATTTACCTCCTCCGGCACCATTACCAGCTTGCCCCCGCCATCCCTCGTCTGCCAAATCTCCCTTGTTGCTGCCAGCCTTCTCAACTGATGCGCATGCATCCTGCTCGCCTTCTCCCCATACTCGTACGCTGCCCGTCTAGCCCTGTGGAGCTGATACACCGCCTCCCCCGATGACAATAGCTTAAAATCCATTTGGAGCTTCTGCCTCATCTTCAGCAGCACCACCGGGTACCTTTGGTCCACCGCCAGAATGGCCTTCACCCGCGCATCCTCTTCGCCCATTCCGCCTTCACCTTATGCGCCCTAATCAAAATAAACTCCCCTCTAACCACTGCCTTCAACGCCTCCCCCATCTTCTTATGCGCCACATAGTTCCGGTTAGCCACCCCCATCTTTTCACAGACCTCCTTATTGGCCAATCGTCCCACATCCAACCTCCACTGTGGTCTCGGGGAGCTCGCCCCCCTCTACCACGCAAATCCACCCAGTGTGGTGTATCGTCAGACACCATGATTGCTGAATACTTGGTCCCAACCACCCCATCCAGCAGTTCCCTTGTCCAGGACAAAAAATCAATCGGGGAATACTCCCTGTGGGTATGTGAAAAGAACGAAAATTCCTTTGCCCTTGGCTTCTCACCTGCACCATTGCTATTCTGCTTCCTCAGCCATGCCAGTGAGATGCTGCACTGGTGGGGTTGGAGGGCTGGTCTGCTCACTGATTTCATCCGTACTCTGGGAAAGTGGGTTCTACGGGCCTCAGGCAGTGCTGCACTCTGAGAGAGACACCCGCATTGCGACCAGGATCTTAACCGGGGGGGGGGGGGGGGTGGGGTGGTGGGGGGGTGTTGGAAGACTGAGGCATGACGGATATAGGGCTGGGGGGGGGGGGGGGGGTGGTGGGGGGGTGTTGGAAGACTGAGGCATGACGGATATAGGGCTGGGGGGGGGGAGGAGGGGGCGAGGTTGGAAGATGAAGACATGATGGATACAGGGCTGTGGTGGGGTTGGAGGAGGAGGGGATGCTATCAGGCAGAGGGGAGACAGAGGGTGGGGAAGCTGGAGCCTGGAACACTGGAACACAGGTGCAGAAAGGGGTGGATGGGAATCAAACTATATGAATGAAGGGAATACATGCTGACTCCAGAATACGAGTGGGTTGGTTTAGTGTGACATAGATGGGATGGGTTGCACAAAGACTCATGGAGGAGGGGAGGGGCAATTGAAGAATGAGGGTGACCGTGTTGTCATCAGTAAAATTGGAACTTGGGAGCTCATTGTAAAACAGTCATAATCACAGTCTCTGGTCTGGGGCCAAGTGATCAGGGTGGAGATTAACGGCAGTCCTAGAGTTCTGTGGGCCATGGCATGCACATCCTAGTCCTGCTCCAGGAAGGGCCAAGGCCTGTGTGGCCAATTGGGATCAGGCACAGCTTGGTGTGTAGGATGTGCTTGTGGTCTGGTGTTGATGAGGTGCCTGGCTCTGTACTGAGCTGCTGATTCAACGGTCATGGTCAGGGGAGGCATTTGCAACCTTTAAATGGGAAAAGGTAATAAAGGGGGGGGGGGGGGGGGGTATACAAAGCTCCCTTGTTGGACAGGGGGTTTGTGCACACTGCTTCGAGACGGGAAGGGGTGAGGTCCACATGGGGCCTGGGGATATCAGCAGTGATGGGTTCAGGGGGAGAACTGGAATGTCTTTCTCAATGACCATGGGATCCAGGGTTACTGGGGAAAGCTGCAGAATCACTGGAGGGAGTTCTCCCTGCACATTGTGAGGCTCCATGGCACACTCCGGGGAAGGGTCGAAGCCGGTCTCAAAATAAAAATACAGCACCACCATTTGAAAACCTGAAGTTGTTTCCCAGTTTAATATCAAAACTGGAAATGAATCTGCATGGAAGGGTCTGAGGCAACGTGGGAGGAGCCCATGGCTGGACTAATGGGCCCTTTCAGGCAGCAACCTCAAACTGCTGAGTCACAACAGTGAAGTAGCGTCAGAGTTGAGAGAAAGAGGAAGACTGCCTTGAGAAGGTGCAATTGGAGCCATTGCCTTTTGGTGCATTTTAACAAGAGACTGCAGGAGTCATTGGCTTTCACAATACAGTTGCTCCATTTGAGCATTAACAAAGAGGTATGTGAGAATGGAAAATGTAGGCAACCATTAAGGAAGCACAGCAGCTGTATATCTGCCTGATCATCAGTGGACGCTTCTAATGTGTTTTCGCCAATTGACATGGATAACGGGTCAAAGGGCATCAAGTTACCGTTGACGTGCAACTTGAGCTTGACCAGCGTACCAGATCAGAATTTGCAGAGTGCATCTTGTAAGGTGGCAAATTTCATGAATGTTTCCAAACCTCTTCCAACCTCTGTGCACCTTGGTCTCCTAGATATGAATGCATGTCTCAGCTGCAAGACTGTAACAGGGAAAAGCTAGTAGCGCAGTTCCACAGTGGGACAGTGGCTTTCTGTTTGTGAATGGGAGGTCTATTTGCCTAGTATTCACTAATCTGTTGTATCAAGCAGTCCACCGGGAGAAGGCAGATTGAATAATGGAACTTGTGCTCTATGCTGCCTTCTTTATTCCAGCAATCCGATTGAGGACGGGAGGGGAAGGGCCCGATGCCACCGCCAGCTTTGAGAGGAGGCCCAGCCTGAGGTACTTGGTCCAGGGGAGTCCCAGCAAGACCCAGAGAATGAGTAGGTCAGGCCCATCCCACGGAGGTGACTTGCACGATCAAGGGTCTATTGAAGAAGACTTTCCTATCTGAATATGAGCAACAGACAATGCCGTACACATCTGTGCTTGTTATATCTGCCACATTCTGCAGGAGGATCTAAAACCCATGGACTGGGAGGACCCTCATGCTCAATTTCTTTTGCCTGCAGATCTTTCCAGCGGTCTGCAGGGGGCCTATGTGGCATCTCGCAGTCCTCAACACAAGGAGGTGACCCTCGACCACAAAGCTTATCATTATGCGCAGTTCACACTCAAATGAAGTTAGCCAGGCTGCTAGATTCCTGGGGTTTTGCAGCTACCTTAGGCTTCCCTAGAGTACAGGGTGCCATTGATTGCACAGATGTAGCTTTGAGAGCTCCATGGCAGCAGGGTCTGATGATCATTAACAGGAAAGGGTTCCACACCCTGAATATTGTGGTTGCTCGGGTCATACACTGGAATCTTGCAGTTAACAAGGGGTTTATTGATGAAAGGTAAAAGCAGATAAGTAACAGGCATAGAACACAATATAACGGGTCTATTAAAGCTCAGGAGGCTGGAGAAGGTGAATTCAAACAGCAATTTATTTTAAGCCAAACAAAAAGTTGCAACATAGCATACAGCACAAAGACCCCAACTGGGCTACTGATCACGCTGGTTCCAATCCAGGCCAAATTTTGAGGTCCATTAGCATGGGAGCTTGTATTCCATGTGCCCCATGAGGAGATCAATTGACCAGCCCTGTGAGTCTCGTAAGGGTCTAATCATCATGCATGTTTGTGCTAGGTACCCTGGGAATCACTTTGAGGTGCCTCACATATTCAAAGGGTCTCAGCGATTTACAGGGCCGCCTGCTTGGGGATGAGGGGTATACACTCAAACGATGGTTCATGACACCTGTGCGTTGAGGTACAATGCAGCGCATCGGTCGACATGATCAATCATTGAGCATCCTGAAGAGGCACTTCCTATGCTAGGACCGCTCATGGGGGGGGGGGGGGGGTCGCTCTGCTCAGAGGGTGTGTCCCTCAGAACCTGGTGCTTCAAAGGAGGGGAATGCCTTGCCCAGAGGGAGACATGAGAAGGCTGAGAGCTACTCAGATGATGACAAGCAGAAAGGGAAGGAACCTGAAGAAGGAGGTGAGCGTTGGCTTCCACATGAGGATTCCTTCGAGGATTCCTTCGAAGAAGCACAATGTAGAAAATGTACCCTTTGCAAGGGCTGGTGCAGACTCTATGGGCCAAATGGCCCCCTTCTGCATTGTAAATTCTATGATTTGCCACATTGAGAGCCACACAATTCCAGGAGGAGTAAGGTGTAGGAAATGGGTCACAGCCATATTCCTTCTGGCACTTAGTGCGTGCGTCTGTCCTGGAAACACCTGAAATTGTGCAAGACATCATCGCGCACTGGAGCAATATTCCGGTCAGTGGGTACACCCAAGAATAGGAAGAGTGCCTGCCAACAATCAAGCGGGACATTTAGCCCATTAAGGGGTCAGTTGAACATGGTCCGTCTGTTTACATGGATTTACATTTTAGCTTTAAACTTGATCCAAAGCAGCATGAACTGTCCCGGCTAAAATAAAATTCAACACGTTATCTTGTTAGTGATTGAATGTGTTGCCTAGATACTCTTTGCATAGTTTATCCATTGCTATTTATTTTTCACAGGTCTGGAGCTTCCTGAGACAGCTACGCAGCGGCTGTTCCCCTGAGGGAACACATTAGAAGCGTTAGCCCATACCCTCCCTTTTCCCAGCACTCGCCCTCTTCCCACCCTCTCCAGTTGCTCTCCGCCTTTCCCAGTGTGCATTTCACCCTGGCTGCCTGGGAATTGGCCAGCCAGCATGAAACCATGTTCCAGGGCTGATCATGGCCGGACACATGTTTTGCCGCCCACTTCAGGACCCGCTGGGTTTGTGTGCCTGACGGGCGAAAGGTACAGACCCATGTCTTGTGCTTTGGCACTACCAGTGAAAACAGAGAACCAATTCACAGTGAACCCTCCAAGGCTATTGAGCACTCCTAACTCCATGTCGACATGTCAGGAATAGAGGTTACTAAAACCTTCACTTTCAACAAAGAGTTTGATGCAACTCCCTGACATAATACAAGGATTGAGTAACTATCATGACTCAGGCTCACATGAATGTAAGGCTCACAAAGGGAGACAAACACTAAGTGGGAGCATGGCTCATCCTTGTAATAAGAGGCATATGCATGATGCTTTCAAATGACAAGATATTTTCATGAACAAATATATTTACGAAGGTGCATGGTATATGCAGTGAATGAACACCCGTCATCCAGAAATGATGTCAAGGTTTCTTAATTTTTCTAACCCTAGCACCACGTCTTGGTGCACCCCCAACATTCGCATCAGAGAAGGAAGCAACCTGCTGACTGTTGTCGTCGATGACTTTGGCGGCCATTCTCTAGAGGGTTGAGACCTGCTTTGGGTGTCCTGCTGTGGGGCAGGTGCACTCTCCTCGGCCTGTACAGCTGGAGGTGATGGGGGTCACAGGCAGGGATTGGAACTGGCTGAGTCCCCTGGGTTGATGGTGCCAGGATGTCCAGCTGCTGGTCCTTCTCCATGTGGATGCCCAAGGGCCCTTGCCTGACTACCAGAGGAGAAGAGCCTACTGAGTGAGGCCAAGGTGCCCCACCCCCTCTCACCTAGCTGTTGATGGATCTCACCAATGTCTATAGTGATGGAGGGCTGGTTTGAGGGCAAATATGGCAGGATCTCCGGGACTAAGATCTCAAAGATGGCCACTATCCTTCTTAAGGAGACCTTTAGGTGCTCACACGTCGGAGCCATGGCACCAGACACTATGCGGACAGACTCCTCTGTCTTTTACTCTACTCTGTTGATTGCTTCTCACAGTTCTACCTGATGTTTCACCACCTGTTCTTGCATTCCCACCATGTTAGTCATGGCTGCTTCCAGAGGCTCATCTGTCTTGGACGTAGCAGGTGCCCAATCTCCAGTAGTCTTTCGAGTGCCAGACTCCTGGACTGCCTCCAACTACTGTGTAGATGTGTCAGTGAGCTTGATCAAGATCACTGTGTTCCAACCATTTTTCCCCAGGACCACTTTTGCCAACTGTCCGACCTTCAGGACCCACGCTGGCCGACCTTCGCAATCCACACTATGTTTGCTTCCCTTTAATGCGAAAGGGGAGCCTGATTGGTCCTCACGATCTCACTCGAATCTGGTTCACAGGAGGAGAGTGCAATGCGCAAATCCGAGTTCAGCCAGTTGCTTTGTGCATCTTCATCTTTGTGAGAATGGAAAATCCAACCTTGCACAGGTAGGACATCGTAAAGGGCAATAGCAATAAAATACTTTTTTACTCAGCACTAGGTAATCCTGGGAAATGCAACTCCAGAATGCTGACAGCCTCATGGACTTTTGATGTAATTTTAATGTGTGATCACAGGTCGGGTGCAGCAATATAGGGCGGGATTCTCCAATTATGGGGCTATGGCTCCTGACATGGCGAATCACTCTGGACTTTACTGAAGAAAGTCCAGAGTGATTCTCCTACCTGACGGGGGTTAACAGGGCCCCGGAGTAGTCCTCGCAGCTCTGGCTGCCGATACGGGGCCCTGCACTTCCGGTCGGGGGTCAGCGCATGCGCACGGCGGCGGCCTGCATCGGCTGCCCCGCGCAACATGGCGGACCCAGAACGCGGACTGGTGTGAGCCCCCCCCCCGATGACAGATCGCCCCGCCTCCCACCAGGGTGGCCGCGGACTGACTCCGCAGTCACCACTGCCCGTTCCCGACAGGCAAAACGTGGTTCGAACCATGGCATTGGGAACTCGGCAAGTTTACATCGGAGAATCGCCACGGGGGCCTCTCAATAGCCCCCGACCCGTGCCACGTAGACCGCGCGCGATTCGCGCCGATTCTCCGGGGACCGGAGAATCGCGGGAGCGGCGTCGGACCGGATTTTGTGTTTAGCGCCCATTCTCTGCCCCCGCGCCAATCCCGATTTCGCTACGGAGGCTTGGAGAATCCCGCCCCTAGTCTTTTTATTTGGAGTCAGCTGTAAGTTAATAACTGACTCCTGGGTCTCAACCTCAAAAGGAAGCTTTCACCCACCACTTCTCTTTCAAAATCTGAAATGTCTCTCATTTGCGAATACTTACCTGCATACAACACACATTGTGTATCCTTATTTGCATTGGAATAATTGACAAAACTATACCTCAAAAAAACATCTTTATAATGCTTTGTGCCCAAGTAAGTTTCTTCTTTGTAGGCTGTTCACCAGAGATCCAGGAGCTCTGTACAGAGCTAACACTAGCACTGCTTTGTCCTGCCCTGGACTCTCCTCAGCAGCTCTCTCCTGCAGATTCAAATGTGAGATCCTGGCCAGTAGGTACTCTGCATATTTGTGTCTCTGGCTTGCTTTCCAGCATCTAGAAAATGAAAGAAGCTCTCCTCCCTGATTTGGCACCAAAAGCACGTGCATAGAGAGTGCTTGATGTCACGTGCTCATAAAGAGCACGTGATCTGCTCAGTGCTGCCACTTCTGGCCGGATAACTGCACACAGCCTCATTTCCTTCTCATTTAAAAGGCGACAGTGGCTGCCATTCTCAGTATGAATGTTGATAGAGGGGCGGCACATGGTGCGTGGTCAGCACTGGGACTACGGCGCTGAGGACCTGGGTTCGAATCCCGGCCCTTGGTCACTATCCGTGTGGGAGTTTGAACATTGTCTATGTGTCTGCATGGATTTCACCCCCACAACCCAAAGATGTGCAGGTTAGGTGGATTGGCCTCGTTAAATTGCCCCTTAATTGGGAAAAAATATATAATTGGGTACTCTAAATCTACAATAAAAATAAATGAATAAATGTCAATAGCAGCCATTGGGCTCTTCTCCCATGATTGGGGCCACGATGGGAACACCGCAATCGATTGCTTGTGACTCTCCCAACACCAGCCCATGACCCACCCGCAAGTAGCGACCCGCATTTTGAAAAACCCTAATCTAGATCTAAGATTCATCGTGATGCGTGTCTCTGTGCTGGTGGAGGATTCAGGTGAATGTAGTGATGGTTCTTCCTCTAATACATCCTCGGTATCCTTCTCTGAGGTGGCTGGGGGACTGGACACTGGGCTCTGGTGGTCTGCCTGGGACTGCTGATGCCTGTTAAGAGAGAGAATACAATATTACATGTCACTCACTGTGAATGTCAGAATGTGAATGTCAGAATGTGATCATTCATGGAGGGCTCATCCACACTGGCTTGCTGGGAGAGGCCGATCTGGCCTCCCCACAGGAGGGATCTCTGCCCTCGCCACCA
The DNA here is from genome assembly GCF_047496885.1 of Scyliorhinus torazame. Taxonomy (NCBI): domain Eukaryota; kingdom Metazoa; phylum Chordata; class Chondrichthyes; order Carcharhiniformes; family Scyliorhinidae; genus Scyliorhinus; species Scyliorhinus torazame. Next base: position 138,966,032 of record NC_092707.1, read on the forward strand.
TCTCAACGGCATCCTCCTCAAAGTGGGTCAGTTCCTGGACGTCTGCCAAGATGAAGCTGCTGAGCCTCCTGGAGCCATCCCTTGGGTAGAGAATTCACGGTGTTAGTGGATGTCATGGAGGAGGGCCTCAAGGGAGTCATTGCTGAATCTTGGAGCAACCTTTATCCTTGGCATTGCCATACCACGACATTTCCTGACTGACTGAGAGTAATGTGCGTGTCCGGGTGGCATTTAAATATGGAGCCTGGACCTTCGGTCCCATTAGGAAAGAACAAGATGAACGATTCAGTGCCCGCCCTCCCATGTGGCTTGGAGAGCTACTCGTTGATCCATAAGTAATGAGGTACGATTTGCACCCCCCCCCCCCCCCAAACACCCTGCCCACTGTCATAATATCTACTCGTATATAATGAGATGCAGACAGGCAGTGATTGACACACAGGATAACCAATGAACACACACAACACATAACAACCAATCACCAGACAGGACACCACCACTATAAAGCACACAGGGCATTTAAGACTCTCGCTCTCTCTACAGGACACAGCTACTGAGGCAGTAAGAGTGCACAAGCCAGTGAGCACTATCACCATGAGGTAGAGAGTTAGTCTGGTCAAGCCAGTAGGAGGTTATCAGTTAGATAGAGTGTCAACTCACAGCAGACTATGTACAGCAATCAGGAAGTTCAATAAAACAGGGTTGGACCATCTCCTGTGTCAAAAGCCTGTTTCTAGTTTCACTGCATCCAGTTGCAGTCAACGTTGAATCAATCTACTTAACACATCATGGTACCAGGGAGCTATTAATCCTAACGAACCTACCTCGAATGCATCTGCAACAACCAGCAGGCAGCCATCCAGCGGCATGGAAAGGATCCAGACTCCTTCGCAACTCCGGATCTCCGGCAACCTCGGCGCCAACTGGAAAGTCTTCAAATAAAAGTTCCTCCTGTACACCGAGGCCTCCGACCTCGAGGCAGCATCGGATGCCAGAAAGATCGCGCTGTTCCTGTCGACTGCGGGGATCATGCCATCCACATCTATAACTCGCTTACGTTTGCCGATGACGAAGACAAGACAAAGTTCAAGAAAGCTCTGCTGAAATTCGACACCCACTGCGACATTGAGGTGAATGAGAGCTTTGAGCAGTACATCTTCCAACAGAGGCTTCAGGGTAAGGATGAACCTTTTCAGTCCTTCTTGACTGATCGCCGCATCCTAGCGCCGTCATATAATTATGACTCGACGACTGATTCCATGATCAGGGATCAGATCATTTTCGGGGTCCAGTCCACCTCCCTGCGGGAGCAGCTCCTTAAAATCAAACAGTTGACCCTCTCCGTCGCCATCGAAACGTGCGTTGTCCATGAACATGCCAGAAATCGCTACTCCCGCATCAGGGTGGCAGGAACTGCAAAACTGGCCTCCCACGAGGCAGAACGGGTGCGGGCCATAGTGAAAATGCAAGGCCTGAGCATCGAGGAGAGTGGCCGCTTTGCGCGCTTTTCTCGGGTCCCCACGCATGCGCGCCACGACCGAGTGGACGATGAGGCTGAAGACCCTGAGGCGCATGCGCAAACGTCGGCCGACCGCACTGTGCATGCACGATGGTGCACAGAATGTGCTGACGTCAGCGTCATGACGTGTCCGAATTGTGGCTCCGCCCATTTAAAGCGACAATGTCCAGCCAAAGGCAGGCGATGTCTACAGTGTGGAAAGCCTGGCCACTATGCGGCCTTCTGCAGGTCCGCTCCACCGAACAACAGCCAGCGATCCCAGCTGCAGCGCAGACGTGTCCGCTGCGTACGACAGGGCATGCAGGATTCTGATCCAGACAGCCCAACGGACCCCGATGCTGACTGCCTCGAGTCTCCATATCGGTGGGCATCATCACCACACGCGAGTTGGTCTCTACCGTGCCTGCCAACCGCCTTTCGATCCTCAGTGTGGATCCTGACAACGAGTGGTGTGCCGTCATCACGGTCAACCAGTCTCGCATCTGATTTAAATTGGCACTGGCGCGTCTGCGAACCTCATATATCACAGTCGGACCTCGACAGCATCCGACACCAACCTCGCATTCTTCCACCAGTCTGCCAGCTCCTTCACTACAATGGTAATGCCATAGCTGCCAGTGCGTCGTGTCAGCTAGGTGTCTCTCACAAGGCAATCAAGGCGACGTTGAGATTCAAGATCGTCCGGCTTGACAAGGCATCCCTGCTCGGTGCTCGTGCATGCAAACTCCTAAATCTGGTACAGCGAGTCCATGCCATGTCCTCGACACTGGCGATGGCCTCGCCCAATGCGAATCTCCAGGCTGAGATAGACGACATTCTCACACAATACCACAGTGTGTTTGATGGGATGGGCACACTCCCGTATCGCTACAAGATATTGCTCAAGCCGAATGACACCCCAGTCATCCATGCAACACGCCGGGTGCCGGCTCCTCTCAAGGATCGTCTGAAAACGCAGCTGCGAGAGCTGCAAGACTAGGGAATCATCTCAAAGGTCACGGAACCCACAGACTTGGTCAGCTCCATGGCCTACGTCAAGAAACCCTCTGGCGAACTCCGCATTTGCATTGATCCCAAAGACCTGAATCGCAACATATTGCGAGAGCATTACCCGATCCCGAAGCGTGAAGAATTGACCTGTGAGATGGCTCACGCCAAATTCTTTACCAAGCTGGACGCCTCCCGTGGCTTCTGGCAAATTCAGCTGGACGAGTCCAGTCGGAAGCTGTGCACGTTTAACACCCCGTTCGGCAGGTATTGCTACAACCGCATGTCTTTTGGTATCATATCAGCTTCCGAAGTATTTCATCGCATAATGGAGCAAATGATGGAGGGCATCGAGGGAGTGATGTCCTCCATGTGGACGACGTGATCATCTGGTCCACGACGCTCGAGGATCACATTGCTCGCCTCAAACAGGTTTTCCAGAGGATTCATGAAAATGTCCTCCAGCTCAACAGGGCCAAATGCTCGTTTGGGCGGTTCGCTATCAGGTTTTTAGGTGACCACATTTCACAGCAAGGTGTGCAACCTGACGCCGACAAGGTGCTGGCAATCAATGCCATGAAGACACCAGAGGACATAAAGGCGGTCCTCCGCTTCCTCGGGATGGTACATTTTCTCGGAAATTCATTCCCAACATGGCATCCCACACCACGGCCCTCCGGCATCTCGTTAAAAAGTCGACAGTGTTCCACTGGCTTCCTGCACATCAAACAGAGTGGCTTGAGCTGAAGGCGAAACTCACCACAGCCCCAGTACTGCCATTCTTTGACCCAACCAAGGATATCAAGATATCCACAGACGCAAGCCAGGACGGCATTGGGGCAGTGCTCCTCCAGCGAGACGATTCCTCGTCCTGGGCTCCAGTGGCATATGCCTCCAGGGCCATGACTCCGACCGAACAACGGTATGCCCAGATCGAAAAGGAGTGTCTGGATCTCCTGACAGGAATAGTCAAGTTTCATGACTACGTATACGGTCTGCCGAAGTTCACGGTGGAAACCGACCACAGGCTTTTAGTCCACATAATCCAGAAGGATTTAAATGACATGACACCTCGGCTGCAGCGAATTCTTCTTCGTCTCCGCCGATATGACTTCGAACTCGTCTATACACCGGGCAAGGAGCTGATCATCGCAGATGCCCTATCCCGATCCATCACCATGCCGTGTGAACCGGGCGACTTCATTCGCCACATCGAGGCGCAGGTGCAGTTGTGTGCCAGCAACCTCCCAGCCACTGATGAACGAGTTGTCCAGATACGTGAAGAAACTGCCAAAGATCCTCTACTGCAGCACGTGATGCAACACCTTGCCCATGGCTGGCAAAAGGGACAGTGCCCCCAGTTCTTCAACGTTAAGGACGAGTTAACGATTGTCGAGGAGACCTTCTTAAGCTAGATAGAATCATCATTCTCCAAAGCATGCAAGCCATGGTGCTCAGACAGATCCATGAGGGTCACCTTGGGGTCGGAAAATGTCAACACAGCTCGGCAGGCAGTCTACTGGCCTGGCATCAGCCAGGACATTGCCAACACGGTCCTCAACTGCACAACATGCCAGGATTTCAACCAGCTCAGCCCAAGGAAACACTGCAACAGCACGAGATTGTGACTTCTCCGTGGTCCAAGGTGGGGATCGACCTCTTTCACTCAAATGGGCGTGCTTACGTGCTCTTGGTCGACTACTTCTCCAGCTACCCGGAAGTGGTGAAACAGTTGGACCTCACGTCCAAGTCAATGATTAAAGCTTGCAAAGAGACGTTTGCCAGGCACGGCATACCACTCAGCGTAATGAGTGACAACGGCCCATGTTTCTACAGCCAAGAGTGGTCCGACTTTGCACAATCCTACCACTTCAGTCACATCACATCCAGTCCCCATTACCCACAATCAAACAGGAAGGTCGAAAAAGGGATCCATATTGTCAAGCGGTTGCTGTGCAAGGCTGCAGACTCAGCCTCGGACTTCAACCTGGCGCTGTTGGCATACAGGGCAACCCCTCTGTCGACTGGTTTGTCTCTGGCGCAGATGCTCATGAACCGCAACCTGAGGACGACTGTTCCAGCCATCCATGTTCCAGACCATAACCGCCTCACGGTGCTACAGAAAGTGCAGCGATCCAGGGACCAGCAGAAGATCACGCGTGATGCTCATGCCAAGGATCTACCTGCGCTGGCTCCAGACGATGTTGTTCGCGTCCAGTTGCCTGAGGGAGGTTGGTCAGCCCCAGCTATTGTCGTCAGGCAGGCTGCCCTCGGGTCCTTCGTTGTCCAAATGGCTGATTGCTCCATTCTACGGCGCAACAGGAGGGCGCTACGAAAAGTTCCCTGCCCACCGCTTGGCTGCACTTCTCCGCATGTCATCATGCCTCCTCCGGACATCTCGCACCACGAGGCCACCGATTTGGCAGCGATCCCACCTGTCCAAGTGCCGGCGCCCCCCCCCCCCCCCCCACCTCTGAGGCGATCGACAAGAATTTGTCGCCCACCACAAAGACTGAATCTATAAACTTAAATCTTGTAAATTTTGTTCAATTTGCTCTGTATCTGCACGATAGACACCTTCCCATGTACATATGTTCATTCACTCACCACTTGTATATAATCATGCATGTATATATATCGCCACGTTCCAAAATTTACTTCAAAAAGGGGAGATGTCATAATATCCACTCATGTATATAATGAGATGCAGACAGGCAGTGATTGACACACGGGATATCCAATGAACACACACGACACATAACAACCAATCACCAGGCAGGACACCACCACTATAAAGCACACAGGGCATTAAGACTCTTGCTCTCTCTACAGGACACAGCTACTGAGGCAGTAAGAGTGCACAAGCCAGTGAGCACTATCACCATGAGGTAGAGAGTTAGTCTGGTCAAGCCAGTAGGAGGTTATCAGTTAGATTAGAACATAGAACATCCAGTGCAGAAGGAGGCCATTCGGCCCATCGAGTCTGCACCAACCCACTTAAGCCCTCACTTCCACCCTATCCCTGTAACCCAATTCTTTTCTGGCCCACTAATACAGCAAACCGACCTCCTGGTTTTGAGACTGAGTAACCATTTTCCTGACCTACTGAAAATCCACATCTTTGTGGAATCTTGCAACAATTCCGATACACAACTACGGCTATTGAATCCACTTCAGGAGTGAACAGGTCTTCTTCATCAAGCCTGCAGTGTATGCTTTCTTTCAAGATGAATCATGGACACAAAGTATTATTTTGCTGAGTTTTTCCAGCATCTTCTGTTTCTACTATTACTTTGCTTTGTATCTTGCACAAGTGCACCACTCTCTCTAACTGAATTGTATGTGTTTTGGGGAGGTGTGGCAGGGTGAGTGATATAGAGCCCGATCTAACCAAATGGGAACAGGGTCCCATAGCGAGTGTGTTTAGCTGCGTGCCCATCCGGTTAGATACGGGAGAGTGTCAACTCACAGCAGACTATGTACAGCAATCAGGAAGTTCAATAAAACAGTATTGGACCATCTCCTGTGTCAGAAGCCTGTTTCTAGTTTCACTGCATCCAGTTGCAGTCAACGTTGAACCAACTTACTTAACACATCACCCACCACCTCACTCTGTCTCCAGGAGAGAAAATTCAGCCCTAAATTCTCATACTTCAACAGCACAAAAATAATATGTTAATATTCTAAATCCTTTGAAGGTATCATCTTTTCATAATTCTGTAAAAGTACAGCCCTTCAGATTGACTCAAATTACTTTCATTATGATATTTTATTGGATGACGTCGAACTGTCACGGCGATATAGTTTGTAAGTGTTTGTAATCTGCACTTCAATTGCAAGAGTAATGTATGAATTCAGTGACGTGATTTATGGCAGTCGGAGGGTGGAGACATATATAACACTCTATTGAAGAGGTAAGCATCCAGCTGTCGCCTGATACAGGATGGGGACAGAGCAGAACAGCATTACACCAAGTGGAGTGTTGTCTGCAGTCATGGATCATTCATGAGATGATCTACTTTAACATTTCCTGTGTGCTGCTCATTTGTTTTTCAAATTGGTTTGAATAATGTGTCTCTCTCTTCCTCTCTTTTGTTCAAACATCTTCATCTCTTTTGAAAATGTGTTCGGGTGAGAGCAGCCAGCTCACCTAGCCAGCAGAGATCTCTATGAATTAAACCGGGTCACACCTTACAGCGCAGTCGGAGCTTACCTGCGTTTTGACGCCATCGCTTTCAATGAGACCACTCCAAGGGTACCCTGCTCAGGACTTGTGAATATTTTCGCTGGGAATCGTGGAATTCTACATCATAGAAAGAGTCCATTCAACCCATCATACGTGCACTGGCTCTTTGAAAGACATACCCAATATTCCCTTCCCCCATGCCCTTTCCCCGCAGCCCTGAAATCATTTTGCCTTTCACGTATAAATATGTCCAATTTCCCGTTGCAAATTCCGATTGAATTTTCTGTCACTCAGGCTCATTACAGCTTGCTGCACAGAACAAAACAATAGTTCACCTCATCTCCCTCTGATCCCTTTACCAATCATCTTAAACCTGTTCTGGTTTTCCACTCACAGGATGTGGGCGTCGCTGACTAGGCCAGTATTTATTGCCCATCACTAATTGCCCCGTGAGAAGGTGGTGGTGAGCTGCCACCTCCTTAAACAGTTGCAGCTCATGTGGTGGAGGTACGCCCACAGTGCAGTGAAGAAAGACGTTTCAGGCTTTTGACCCAGCAATGATGAAGTGTCACTTTAAAAAAAAAAGGTGAGTTCATTGGATGTGGGTGTGCTGCATTTATTGCCCGTCCCTAATTGCCCATGAGAAGGTGGTGGTGAGCTGCCTTCTTGAACCCCTGTAGTGACCTTCCTGCCAGCAGAAATATTTTTGTCTCATTTCCTCTATCAAAATCCCTCCTAATGTGGAAGTTAACCTTTAATCCTCCTTTCCGCATGATAGAGTGGAGACTATTATCAAACAGACCCGCTGTGACTCAAGGCGGGGGTTTAGTAAATCAGTGTCAAGGGGAGTGGGAGGCTGCAAAAGAGTCACGGCTGTTGTCATTTTAATGATTTAGTCAATTTATTTTGAAATGCAATGGCATCTGACCTGATCTTCATTTTCCCACACAGGCAGCTGACTGTGAAAGCACTCGAATGGGTAAATGTTAAAATGTACAGAGCTACCTTTGGTTGTCACTGGGATGTTTCAACTTTGATTCCTTCACGCAGCAGATGGACTAAGGAGCATCCGTTGCAATCGGCCCTCGACTGCCGAGTAACAGATGTTGGCATCCAGGTTAATGTATAGAAGTTCAAACTTTGCAATTAGCTAAAGATGGAAAAGTGGTTCAACAATGGGAGTAATGGAAAAATAGCCAAGAAATTGGTGCCATGAAGCGCGCGTTGATTCAGGGGAGAGTTGCGTATCAATTGAACCGAGTCCATCAGTTCCACACTGCAGGGATCTCGGCCATTTAGTTGCGTATTCAAGATGCGGAAGAAATGGAAAATGCTTCAACTTTATCTACAATGGGTAAGCTGTCCTTGATTGCAAAATTGACGCAAACATGGTAATGTCACACCAATAAATACCAATCGCTAACCTATCAGCCGTCAGTAAAGCTGACAATCCGCCTCAATAAGTCTCTAAAGAAGTGGAACTTTACTCGAGAGCCCTCATGGATTAGCCATCTCCACACGGTGCCATTTGATTGGTAAGTTCATGCAGTATTTCGGGAATATAGGAGCAGGAGTAGGCCATTTGGCCAATCGAGTCCACTCCACCATTCAATTAGATCATGGCTGATCCTCTACTGCAACCACTTTTCTGCTCTATCCCCATTTCACTTGTCATCAGTATCCAGGAACTCAAAACTTTACAAGCAGCACATCTATAGGGAGCAAATTGAATTCAGCAGAACATGCACGAGGAAAGGAGTTGCTTTCTTAAACTTAAAACATTCTCCGGCCGTTGCGATTCAGTTTTCCGACTGGCAGTGCACCCTCACCGGTTTCCCGATGGCGTGGAGTGGCTTCAATATGAAATACCATTGACAAGCGACCAGTGTACAGAATCCCACTGACAGCGAACGCTGCGCCGCCGAGAAACACGTGACTGGGTAACCGGAGAATCCAGCCTATGGAACTGTGTATTAATCCATTAATAAAATAAGGCGCTTGAGATGTTTTCCATCTTAACTATATATTGGAGAACCACAATGAACAGCTCATTAAATGGGTGCAATTGGGAGGGAACATTACAATGAGGGAGCGGGATTCTCTGTCCCGCCAGCCCTATTTTCCTGCACTCCCCCGCTGGCAGTGGGATTCTCCCTTCCCGCAGCCGGTCAATAGGTTTCCCATTGTGGCCACCCCATGTCATTGGGAAACCCGTGGGCGTCGGTGCGCTGCCAGCGATGCAATGGATCCGCCGATGGAGAATCCCGCCGAGGATTGTGGTGATATGCTTGCTAATAGTTTTGTTCATAGTTAGTAATGCGACCTCCAACCAGCTGGTGGCGTCAGACATCGCTCCCGTGACGAGAGACACTCACCAGTCGGTAGTAAGACGTACAACAGGACAGTCACACATAGGGTAGCTGCAGGAGAGTTCACCAAACTCATTTAGTAACTTTGTCTGCATCGTAACCTGTTTGTTATCTTGCCACGTGTTCATCAATTAATCATCGTTCTAGTTAAACAACTAAATGTTCTGTGTACATCATTGCAATGGCAAGATCACAGAACACAACAAGGATCTCCAGTGAAAGTCAAGATATGGACAGGATCAACATTGAAGAATGACTGTGCTGGCCCTTTGAAGGGTGAATGAATCCTGCATTTTTACCCCCATAGAACAAGAACATAGAACATACAGTGCAGAAGGAGGCCATTCGGCCCATCGACTCTGCACCGACCCACTTAAGCACTCACTTCCACCCTATCCCTGTAACCCAATAACCCCTCCTAACCTTTTTGGTCACTAAGGGCAATTTATCATGGCCAATCCACCTAACCTGCACATCTTTGGACTGTGGGAGGAAACCGGAGCACCCGGAGGAAACCACGCAGACACGGGGAGAACATGCAGACTCCGCTCTGACAGTGACCTATTGGGAATCGAACCTGGGACCCTGGTGCTGTGAAGCCACAGTGCTATCCACTTGTGCTACCGTGTGCCCACGGTAGCACAAGTTAATTATTTTTCAGAATTCATGATGTGAATCATAGCTATGAAATAGTGTGGATACAGCAGTGGTTTATGATTCTGATCTGGAGAATAGCATTGTGTGACAGCTATTGCAGGAAAACGACAATATGCCTTCAGCTGATTACTAATGGATAACAAGTGTTATAGAAGCGTTCTAAACAGAATGCTGGAAGTATGTCTCTTATTGAGTTATCCTGGCACTTCCTCATTGATAGAAGGTGGTTTTGGATGCTCGTTGACATGATACCTGCCACTGTAACCGGATTGTCACAACTCATTCTGCCCCTGATTGTACTAAAGCCAGTAGCTGTGGTCATCCTACTCAGGAGCCTGTCTCACCCAAGCCTGAGACGGGATAACTTCAGTCCAGTGACCAACTGCTTTCTGAAAACGCCCAGGCAGTCCACAAAAGTGGAACAGAAAGGGTGGAATTCTCCATCGTCAGCGGGATCAACGGCGGACGGGAGGCTCAGAGAATTTAGCGGGAGTACAAAAGTCCAGTGTGAGTTTCCTGCGGGATCTTCAGCTCGTGCCTGTCCTGGCAGATCTGGAAACCTGCTGGAGGCCAGTGTGTGCATGCCCCTAATGGGATGCAAATAAAGACCCAACCAAAATCCTCCATCCCCCCACGTCTGACTCATTGCAACGCGAGCTGGAAAACATGTGGGTCCAGGACACATCTGGAATATGGTGGCGTGCAGAAGTCAGGATTTCCCTGAAGAATGACTGGGCTGTCTCCGGAGTTCAGAATGGAGGCTGCCAGTGGCACCGGACATTGGAACACCACAGCAGTGGGTTGGGGGAGATTCTATCAGGTGGATCTCCTAGCTTCAGGGTCATTGAGGAGGACCATTATCCAGATCCAGAGTGTTGCTGGAGATCCAGTTTCTTCAGGAGATCCATCTTCTTTCTTCACTAATGGGTGAGTGCTGTTATGCGCCTTTTAAATTTGGCACCCAGAAATTATGGCGGGTCGCATGCAGTCAAGCCCAACCTGCCACAGAATATGGCACTTGTGTCCGCAGGGTTGATGCTAGGAGGCACACAGGCTAACAAACTAAAGGAGCTTTATTAATGAGGTGTGTTCAGTACGGGCTGCTTCTTTACTCTGCACAGTTACCCGCACTAGCAATCGGCGACGCCACTTCTGGTGATGCCTTGCATAGATCATTATTCAGTGTTCAATGCAGTGTCTGTGCTGCGTCTCACAAATCAATATAAATACATAACGGTGCTAAACCCAGAGTTGCATAATTAATAAGGTCGGGGCCAGACGATATGGCGTGGTTTCCAGTCAGCTTCTGCAGCTGGAAACATTCCCCATCCCCGCCCCTGCCACGGGACTTAGGGCGGGATTCTCCAGCCACGCCCGCCTGGCAACCGGAAATTCCTGCCTAAGGTCATTGGACCTTTACATGGTCTGCGTCCCGCCCGTGGCGATCTTGCTGTGGGCGTGCAGAAGAATCCAGACCTGTCTCAAATGGGAGAATTCTGTCCAAGGTTTGCAGTTCTGTACTTGCATCTGAACTGGAGTTCCACCTCTGACAAACTGACATTGCACTGCCATAACAAAAGGGTCTACCAAGTGCTTGGCAAAGGTGGCATGTGCTGGTTTCAGATCACGAGCTTCAGTATGACTGCAGTACATGGTATGTGGGATTGATTTCCATTTGTGAGTCTGGCTATAATTCAGCTAGAACTCAGTGCAGTAACTCTCTGCCCATAGTCTAGAAATGGGGGGCAGGATTCTCTAATCCCGTGTCAGAATGTCCACGCCGTCGTAAATGCAGTTGCATTTCACGACGGCGTGAACTGGCCGACCCCACCACTAATTCTGGCCCCTACAGTTTAACGCCGCTCCAGCTGCTGATCCCGGTGTGAACTGGGCACCGCGGGATCCGCACTTGCACAGTGGCGCAATGCACAATATGGCGCAGGATTACAGGGGCCAGCGCGTAGGAAAGGAGGCCCCCAGCCAGAGAGGCCGGCAAGCATTGGGGGCCCCTACTGGGGTCGGATCCACCCCCCCCCGCCCACAGGCCGCCAACAAAGTCCCGCCGGCTGAGAGCAGGTGTGGAAGGCGCCGGCGAGGCTCACCGTTTTCACGACGGCCGCTCGGCCCATCCCGGGCTGAGAATCGGCAGGCCGGCCGCGTAGAGTGGCCCCCGACCCATGCCGCGCCTACCACGCCAATGGCGCCGATTCTCAACTCTGTGTAGAATCGCGTGCAGGTGTCGGGGTGGCATGGCGCGATTCGTGCCGGTCGCGGGGATTCTTCGGTCTGGCCCCGGGCTGAGAGAATCCCGCCCGGGATGTTTTTATTTATAGAATTTACAGTGCAGAAGGAGGCCATTTGGCCCATTAAGTCTGCATCGGCTCTTGGAAAGAACACCCTGCCCAAACCCACAGCTCCACCCTATCCCCGTAATCCAGTAACCCCACCCAACACTAAGGGCAATTTTGGACACTAAGGGCAATTTATCATGGCCAATCCACCTAACCTGCACATCTTTGGACTGTGGGAGGAAACCGGAGCACCCGGAGAAAACCCACGCAGACACGAGGAGAACGTGCAGACTCCGCACAGACAATGACCCAAGCCGGAATTGAACTTGGGACCCTGGAGCTATGAAGCAATTGTGCTAACCACTGTGCTACCGTGCCATGGCCTGATCATCACTGTTGATGCTTCTCAAACAATTCCTGGATAAAAAGCAACATTAATAGTTTGAATCCAAGCTGAACGGTTAATGCGCTAGGAATCATTCTGGGCAGATTAAATCCTGGAACAGTAGGTGCTGAAACTCCATTTTATCGTTTCTTGGGAAGGCTTGTATGATCCATAACCGATCTAAAGTTTTCACTTTAGAGTTTGAAATCTTTATGTTATTAAACATATTCTTAATTCATCTCAAGATGCACATTAGCAATATCACTGCATGAAGAGGTTAATTTTTTGGGGTAAAACTTTTTGTACACGTGGAATAACCTGTCCTGAAAGACAGACTCACAGATGGCAACAAAGCAGCATGAAGATGGAATCACAAAAAAATGATGCATCAAAATCTTATTTACCTTAAACATTCACTCCCTTCACCGCCGGCGCACAGTGCCTGCAGTGTGTACCATTTACAAGGTGCACTGCAGCAGCTTGCCAAAATGACTTTGGCAGCATTTGTCAAATTCACAACCTCTACCACCTAGAAGCACAAGGGCAGCAGGCAGATGGGAACAGCACCACCTGCAAGTTCCCCTCCGAGTCACATGCCAACTTGGCTTGGAAATGTATCACTTCCTTCATCGCTGCTGGGTCAAACTCCTGGAACTCCTTTCCTAAAAGCACTGCGGGTGTACTTTCACCACGTGGTCTGTCATTGTCCAAGAAGGCGGCTCACCATTGCCTTCTCAAAGGCAATTAGCAATGGACAATAAGTGCTGGCTTCGCTAGTAATTGCCCACCTCCTGTGAACGAACAAAAAAATTGAGTCAAAAATACATGCATTGAATAAATAAAGCCCCTGGCTGGTGGCTAACCAATAATATACAGGGCAGGGGTTGAAGAAGAGAGTGTGACCATTCAAACCAGTTTAATTAAAATTATTGTGCTACGTCAAAGGCGAAATGGAACTGGCTCTCTATGTGCAGGCCTGTTTGCAGTTACATTGTGTATATAAACAGGCTGTAATTCACCAAGGTCACTTGTCACAGGTACAAGTCACTGACTCTCACAATTGTCAGCCTATGTACTTTTAGCTGATGTCTAACTGTGATTAGGGACTGGGTATTAGTAGGATTTATCCATGTCAAAAAGGTGACTGATTCCGAGGGTAAGCACCTGTTGGAAGTGCTGGAGGGAGAGGTCCTGAAGTGTTTTCCCCTCTATTTATTCCAGTGTAAATTGGACCTGGTTAGAATTTAAATCTCCCGAGTCCTTTATGGTAAGATGAGTTATGTTTATTCCATATTCTCTAATGCAGGGAATCGGGCAGGATTCTCCGTTGCCTGACACCAAAATCGGGAAACGCGATTGGGCGGAGAATCAGTTCCAGTTTAGAGTCTGGTAACAGGGGCACAGAGCGTACTGCTGGTAAGGGAAGCGGCAGCTGATGATACCCCTGGCAGCTGGGATGGGCACCAGGGCCAGAGGCCCCCACAGGGACAAGGCAACTATAGGGCCAGGAGTGCGGAGATGGGGGAGGGGGGGAGACATGCAGGGCAGAGCCCACAGTGCCAACCAGGGCCACCATGAAGCCTGGTTGGGCACAGGGGTACGCACCATGCTAACATGTTGGCCTTTCACCCCCTGCAGACAATGGATATTAGAATTCAACCAGCAATGGTGGCCTTCCTGCTAGTCACCGCAGCCCTGGCTGTACGAGCTGGAGCTGCTGGAGGAGGAGGAAGCTGCAGCAGCGGAACCTGCCCCAGAGGAACAGGAGGCAGTCATTCAGGATGGAGAGCTGGCCGCCCAACAGGACAAGCAGGAGGAGGTGCAAAGGAGGCACCGCATGAGGCACTGCCTGTCATTTGAGGACTTGCTGGACCGGGCATGCTGCCGAAGACTTTGACTTAGCACGGAGACAGTGTTGCAAATCCGGCGAATCCAGATGTTTTCATTGGAATCGATTGTATTCCACGTGGCGCCGGTGCTTGCCCCTTAACAGTCACTGAATCGGTCCAGGAGTGGCGCCAGTTTTGTTGTCTTAGAAATCCACAAATCCTGCCCTGGCATCAACACTTAGTCTCAGGAATGGAGAACTTCATTGAAGAGATTTTTTAAATATTCGGCGCTTATTCAGACACCAGCCCTTCGGTATAATTCAAATCCACTCCAGTTGATATCATTATATTCACTTGAACTGTTTGTTACTGAACAATAATAACATTTATTATTGTCACACATAGGCTTACATTAACACTGCAAGGAAGTTACTGTGGAAAGCCCCTAGTCGCCACACTCCAGTGCCTGTTCGGAAACACTGAGGGAGAATTCAGAATGTCCAATTCTTCTAACAAGCACATCTTTTGGGACTTGTGAGAGGAAACCGGAGCACCCGAAGGAAACCCAGCAGACACGGGAAGAACATGCAAACTCCGCACAGACAGTGATTCAAACGGGAATCGAACCTGCGACTCTGGTGCTGTGAAGCAACAGTGCTAACCACTTCCAACTATGGATACCCTGACTGTCTTTACTCTTTGATTTATTTAATATTTGCGCAGTGTATAAGGTATGGGTGCATGCCACTAAGGAGTGGGGCACATAGTATCATAGAATTTACAGTGCAGAAGGAGGCAATTCAGCCCATCGAGTCTGCACCGGCTCTTGGAAAGAGCACCCTACTTAAGCCCACACCTCCACCCTATCCCCGTAACCCAGCAACCCCATCTAACCTGAGGGCAGCACGGTAGCATAGTGATTAGCACAATTGCTTCACAGCTCCAGGGTCCCAGGTTCGATTCCCGGCCTGGGTCACTGTCTGTGCGGAGTCTGCACGTTCTTCCCGTGTGTGCGTGGGTTTCCTCCCGGTGCTCCGGTTTCCTCCTACAGTCCAAAGATGTGCAGGTTAGATGGATTGGCCATGCTAAATTGCCCTTAGTGTCCAAAATTGCCCTTAGTGTTGGGCGGAGTTACTGAGTTATGGGGAAAGGGTGGAGGTGTGCGGTTCGGTAGGGTGCTCTTTCCAAGAGCCGGTGCAGACTTGATGGGCCGAATGGCCTCCTTCTGCACGGTAAATACTATGAAATTTAGCATGGCCAATTTGAAAAATTCCAAAGCCCTGTCACACCGGAGAGCATCACATTTTTTGATTCTCCCTGGATTTGGAGCCTGTGCTGAGTTTCTCACAGGTGGAGAGTGAGGGCTCAAAGTTGCCCCTAAATTGGAAAGCATCTCCAGGCACCTTGCAGGAGTTTAAGTAGATAAAAACTGACACCGAACCAAAGGAGGAGAAATTAGGACAAGTGAATGCTTGGCACAAAGACTACGTCTTAAGGAGGCGAGGTGACGAGGCAGAGAGATTTAGGGAGGGAATTCCAGCCAAAGGCATGCTTGTCAATGGTGTGTCAAATGAAATGGTGGATATTTAAGAGGCCAGAGTTGGAGGAATTCAACCAGGAGTGTCATTGAGCGGTGCATCGAGTTACTGAAGGTGAGCTTCTGCTGTCTGAACCACTCTGGTGGTTCGCTGCATAAAGCCCCCAGAGGGTCTCGCGCATCCTGGTGGACTGCTGCACGCTACACAACTTGGCGCAGAAGCAGGGCGACATGCTGGAAGAGGATGAGGAGGAACATCTGGCCTTGATAGATGAGGAGGACCATGTGGGCACCCAGGAGGAGCCTGTGGAGGACCAAAAACTGGCTTGACAGGCCGCAGACAGGGTCATGAATAATCTCATCCACTGAAGAGGAGGCCAACAGTCCAGTAGCTACATCACCATCACCCCATTGTCCCCAAGCCCTTTTGTCCCATTATCTGCACCCCCCCTTCCTCTGACCCTTTCACCCCACCCCTTCCACATCACCCTGTAACCCCACCCCTTCCATCTAGCCTTGCTCCCTCCCCTCCCAATGCCCTGCCCTTCAACCTCTCCCCCTTCCCACAAGCAGGGCTCCCCCTCCCCCTCCAAGGGTCATCTCAGCATCACAATAAGGTGATGAGCGTGGGTTGGCAGTGTCAGGGGATTTCCTCGGTAGTGGGATAGAGGATGATTGTGACTTGCTGTGAGAGGAGCTTTGGTGAGAAAGTCTGCCTCAAGTCTTATTGAGAACATACCTCTGATCCCTGGTTGTGTGAAGGGGGCTCCTCCTTATGGGCCATGGTCTTTTATGGTGGTGGAGCCAGTGGGAGATGGATCAAGGTTTTGGTCATAGACTGGGGATACTGTCATACTCGAGTGTCTGTCACTGCTACTCTCATATTCTTTCAGTCCTGCGAGAGTGTGGAGAGCCTGTTGAACGTCCATGGGTCCGAGGCGCGTTAAGCTAACCCTTCCCCACCCCCCCACCCCCTACCCCCATAGCCCCAGTGCCAGCCCCAAGTCAACCCTCCCACCTGTGGGAAATATGTTAGACTGAGAACCAGCTCAGAGTAGTGGTGCAAATGTGTTTAATTGAACGTGTTTACATTGGGTGCCCCCTTCTCGCTGATTAACACTGTGCAACTACATCCATGCCAACTTAGTAGACCTGAATCTTTCCATGCTTCTGTGGCCTCCTCCTGAACATCAGGAGTGGAGGTGGCCAACTGACTTCCGCACCCTCTGGTATGTGATACCTTTGGCAGGTGTCTGTGGAGGGCCTGGACCTGGAGGGGCCTTGCTGATCTTCAGGTGTCGCAGGTGATGATGTGTCCGCCTGTTCGGCCCGCTTCCTAGGAGATAATCGTGGTATTTAGAAGGGCTGGAGACGTCCAGCGCCTCACTGGCAGGAACTCTGGGATGGGCCCCATCCCTTCCTCTCCCCTTGGGGTGCTTCCTGGCCCCTGGGTTACTCCATGGGATGGAGGGGCAGCTCAAGTGAGCTCCAGAGGCCTCAAAGTCATCTTGTGCTGCCCGTGGTGGAGGCGCCCCATTGTCTGAACCATAGTGCCGATGCCCTCAACCATGGTGCTCTGTGATTGGGTCATTTGCCCCTTAGTGTCTCATCTGGAGGGAATCCCGCAATAGAAACTACATGGGGTCAGTTCTTGTGAAGGACAAGGCAGTGGGAGATGGCCCTACCCTAGGCCCACTCCCTGCCCTATCCCCATAACCCCTAACCCCACAAAACCTGCACATCTTTGGACACTAAGGTGCAGTTTTAGCATGGCCAATCCACCTAACCTGCAAATCTTTGGACTGTGGGAGGAAACCAGAGCACCCGGAGGAAACCCACGCAGACACAGGAAGAATGTGCAAACTCACAGTCACCCAAGGCCGGAATCGAACCCTGGCCCCTGGCACTTTCAGGCAGCAGTGCTAACCAGTATGCCACCATGCTGCCCAAGTGGAGGTGGTATTTTCCTTGGGAGTATTCAGAAAATAGTTTGACATAGTTTCTCCATATTATGCTGTGTTCAGTCTTCTTTCTCCCCAGCCCAATGAGTAGTTTTGGAAAATTATTTTAAAAGTTAGAACGAGATCCTTGCTGGTTTACCTCTTTGATTTTCTGGATGAGGTTGAGGTAAACGCAGACTTTACTACTCCGAAGAGAGATTTCTTCCCATGTCTGTTTGTTCTCACATTGGAGATGTGCTTGCAACATAGCTTTGACCTGGAGCTTGATTCCTCCTGGTCCGTACAATTGTGCGGCAAGTGGCTACAGAGCTCGTTTGACCACACAGTTCTCTATCAGAAAGGACTGTAACACTCCCTCCTGTGTCTAATTTAAACTTAGTGAAGTGACACATATATCAGCATTCAAGAAGGTATATCTAGGGGCCAGGATTCTCCAGTCCTGCGGCCAAGTTCTGACGCGAGCACGCGCCTGTGCGCCACGACCGGCGTGAGTTCGTGCACCCGCGTAGGTTCCCGTCACCGCGCCGGCCCCCTGGCAATATGGCGGAGCAATACAGGGGCCCAGCATGGAGGAACATGGGCCCCCACGGAACCAGCCCGCCCACCGATTGGTAGGCCCTGATTGCGGGCCAGGCCACCGTGGAGGCCCCTCTTGGTGTGACTCTTCTGTTTCATTGGTGGTTCTTTGTGCGAAGATTCATTAGTGATCCTCTTAGGGCTTAGAAGGTTATGGCTGCATATTTTCCCAAAGTGTCCAAGCCTTTTTCATTGGAAGCATTCTACCATGCTTTGAGGCTTTTTGATACCATAACACTGTCCTGGTTTACCATAATCTTGTGTTTTAATTGCATACGGTCGTCTTTGTCTTGGAGTGCCTTCTGTATTTTGTTGTTTAATGAGCTGTATTCTGTATCATGGTTTATCTTCCCTTCTTAATATGGATCTATTTTGCGAACAGATCTCAGATTATCTGACCATCTGTATCACCTTCCCCAAAGTTAAATCTTCTTTGGATTGAAGCAGGTCAGAAAGGGGATCTACCATGTGATCTCTTATCAGGTCTGACTTAAGATCACCATATTCACAGCCTTCAGCCAACTGATACAAATCATACATGAAGGTGCGTTCACAGATCATCCAGACTATTCGACCCTTCTAATAAACTTTGCTCTTTCCAAAACTTGTTACTGATAGAATCTCTGCAGTGCAGAAGGAGGCCCTCAGGCCCATCAGGTCTGTACCAGTGCTTCGAAAGAGCACCCCACCTAACCCTCAGGACCCTAAGGGGCAATTTGCATGGCCAGAGCCACCTAACCTGCATATCCTTGGAGTCAGGAGTTTGAAGTAACTGATGACCTCTTCAACTTTGTCAGATGTTTCATTAATGCCTTGTCTGGCTATCACTTCATCAGCAATTGCACCAATTGGATACAACAATGTATTAACTTGTTCAGCCTCTGATTTATTATTTAATGTGGATGCAATTCTGTATTTTGTCATGTGAGAGTACTTTTAAGAAATGGGTATTTATAAAATAGCTGTAGTGGATGTACCTTTAAGAAATGGGTGTTTATCAGTGATGTCAGAGTGTGGGTGGAGCTGGGCTCTCTGTCTGCTTTTACTTTCACTTTGGGCTCGCAGCTACAGGGTGTGTTTAGTTTCATTTTAGATTTGGAGAAGCTGCAGTCACAGCAAGATGTGTCTGAATCTTTGCTAGCTAAGGAATGTTCATTTGGTGATTTCAAAGTGGTAATTGCTCTCAGTAGAGAAGTTAAAACCTGATGTCTTTCTGTAAAAAGGGTTCTTTTTTATCTTATGGATGTTGCAAGGAAAGATTAAGAGTTACTTATAGAGTACTGTATTCTTTGGGGGATTTATTGGTGTTGATGGTTGTTAAGATGTTTACTGTGGGTTTATAAAGTGTTAACTGGTTTCATAAATAAACATGGTTTTAATTTAAAAGTACTGTACATCTCTGTTGCTTCACACCTAGAAAGTAGGCCCGTGTGCTCCCCATAACCACAATCTATTAAAAGTTGTGGGTCAGGTGAACTCCATGCTACACTTTGGGGTTCTCTAAACCCTGGCCCATAACAATTTTAAAACTCTCCTCCATTGTGCTAATTCTGTGCCTGGTCTGGCCCTACCATCTGCCCAAATCATTCCATCAAAGTCAATTTTCAATCCTTTGCTGTTTTCAGCTCAGAAGAGGCTGTTGTTAAAATGGTTCTACAGTAATCCAGATTTTCCACGCTGATCAGGGTTTTTTGGATACCTGCCATTGTTACTGAGCCGTTTCAAACCTTATCCGAATCGCAGAAACCAAGAAGCACAGAAAGGTATGGCACAGAAGGAGTCCATTCACTCCATTGTCAGAAGGAAAAACTAGCTTCCCATTGTTGCGACACCTAGGGCTAGTGCACGATCAATTCCAGCCCTGGATCCCAACACAAGTGAATTAACTAATTGTTCGTATATAATTATATCTCTAATTACCCTTGAACTGAGTGGCTTGCTGATCCATTTCAGAGGGTGTTTAAGCGTCAACCACATTGCTGTGGGTATGGGGTCACATGTGGACCAGCCAAAGATGGCAAATTTCCTACCCTCAAGGACTCAACCAGGTGGCCTTTTACAACAATTGGCAGACTTTTATTCCAGTAGTATTCAAACCCGGATGGCCGGAGCATTATTCTGGGTCTCTGGATTACTAGTCCAGTGACGATGCCACTAGGCAACCACCTCTCACAACACAATGTATCAAATGCAGAGGTCGGAGGGCAATCCAGCTCGGGCCTCTCGAGTAATGCTGTATGTACTGACTGCTAGGGGGAGTGTAAAATTGGTCACTGCTTGATCGATGCCCAGTGCTTTTGTCACATTGCTGTTTGTGGGAGCTTGCCATCTGCAGCTTTACTGCTAATTTTCCTGCAACAGTGGCTACACTTCAAAAGGAAGCATTTGATTGGCTTAAATTGTGAATAAGCTACATAAATGTGCCTTACTTTCTATTATTCTTTGTTTTCTTCCACCTGTTTCTGACCTATGATTGCAGTTGGCTCAGGAGCCTCTGTCTTACTTTCACTCTGCTTTTGCACGGAGATCATTTTACACCCACACACGCTGCAATGTAATTGCAGACTCTCTCACACATACGCACGCACATTTCCACTTGTAGACAAATGAATTATTTCTCTGTTGGAGTTACCTGTCGGCTTCACTTTTGAATTGTATGAAAAGGTGCTTTATAATTCATCAGGTGCCCTAAATGTTGGTAACTGTATTGTCACTGGACTAGGAATCCGGGGCCAGTTTAGCTTTGTTGGCTGGACAGCTGGTTTGTGATGCAGACCAAGGTCAGCAGCACGGATTCACTTCCTGCATCGGATGACGTTATTCATAAAGGCTCCACTTTCTCAACCTTGCCTCTTGCCTGAGGTGTGGTGATCCTCATGTTAAATCATTGTGACAGTTGAGGAGTATTCTATCTAAGATCTTCCCGATTAATCAAGGTGTAAGCTACCAGATAAGTTCTTGTGAATATCTAAAGTAAGGCTCGCTATTTGTGAGTTCTAATTATATTATCCACAATGTGCCTTTCGTTCACTACCTTCAGTGTACAGGATAGACTATGACTTAGATGCTATCTTTTCCTTAACTTCGACTAAATATTTCTAATTCTTGAAAGCCAGGCATGGGCAAGTAGCCCTTCAAATAGCCTCAAAGGATGAGAATATGATGAGTATTAGTTAAATGTCGCTCTTATTTATTAAAATAGACACGGATCTGTACGGTAAAATATATACGCAATTTATTTAAAGAAAAAAGGGTAATACAAGTGTTTTGATAAATGATACAGTTTGACAAATACAGGGGGCTCAATTCTCCCATCAGGAGACTAAGTCCCTACGCTGGAGTGAAAACCGGAGTGTTTCACTCCGGCGTCGGAGGCCGTTCCCAGCCCCCTATTTTCCCGCTCCCATGGGGCTAGGAGCGGCGCCGCGTCATTTACGCGCGCCGGGCCTTGGCGCCGCATATAAGCGGCGCCGCGTAAATGACACAACCGGCGTCGCGTAAATGACATCACCCGCGCATACGCGGTTGCCGTCCTCCCCGCCGCCGCCCCGCAAGATGGCGGATCGATCTTGCGGGGCAGCGGAAGAAAGGAGGTCCTTCACGGGCACCGATCGCGGGCCAGACCGCTTTTGAGCCCCCCCAGCATTGCCGCGCTGTTCCCGCCGGCAGCGACCAGGTGTGGATGGCACCGGCGGGAACCTGTCATGTTGGGCAGGCCGCTCGGCCCATCCGGGCCAGAGATTCACCGCTCGCCCATTACCAATGGCAAGCGGCGATTCTCCCAGCGGCCAGCCGTGATTCGCGCCGCTCCGGTTGGGGTGGGTGGGAGAATCGCGTGCGGGCGTCGGGACGGCGTGGCGGGACTCGCGCGGCGCCCGGGCGATTCTCCCACCCGGCGTGGGGGGGGGGGGGAGAATTCCGCCCAGGACATGTGATGGTTAGCCTGTGACCTTAGAACATAGAACATAGAACATTACAGTGCAGTACAGGCCCTTCGGCCCTCGATGTTGCACCGACCTGTGAAACCACTCTAAAGCCCATCTACACTATTCCCTTATCGTCCATATGTTTATCCAATGACCATTCGAATGCCCTTAATGTTGGTGAGTCCACTACTGTTGCAGGCAGGGCATTCCACACCCTTACTACTCTCTGAGTACAGAACCTACCTCTGACACCTGTCTTATATCTATCTCCCCTCAATTTAAAGCTATGTCCCCTCTTGCTAGACATCACCATCCGAGGAAAAAGGCTCTCACTGTCCACCCTATCCAATCCTCTGATCATCTTGTATGCCTCAATTAAGTCACCTCTTAACCTTCTTCTCTCTAACGAAAACAGCTTCAAGTTCCTCATAAGATCTTCCCTCCATACCAGGCAACATTCTGATAAATCTCCTCTGCACCCTTTCCAATGCTTCC
The DNA here is from genome assembly GCF_047496885.1 of Scyliorhinus torazame. Classification (NCBI taxonomy): domain Eukaryota; kingdom Metazoa; phylum Chordata; class Chondrichthyes; order Carcharhiniformes; family Scyliorhinidae; genus Scyliorhinus; species Scyliorhinus torazame. The sequence continues at coordinate 138,988,750 of NC_092707.1, forward strand.
ACATCCTTTCTACAATGCGGCGACCAGAATTGCACGCAATACTCCAAATGCGGCCACACCAGAGTTTTCTACAGCTGCAACATGACCTCATGGCTCCGAAACTCAATCCCTCTACCAATAAAAGCTAACACACCACACGCCTTCTTAACAATCCTCTCAACCTGGGTGGTAACTTTCAGGGATCTATGTACATGGACACCGAGATCTCTCTGCTCATCCACACTGCCAAGAATCTTACCATTAGCCCAGTACTCTGTCTTCCTGTTATTCCTTCCAAAATGAATCACCTCACACTTTGCTGCATTAAACTCCATTTGCCACCTCTCAGCCCAGCGCTGCAGCTTATCTATGTCCCTCTGTAACTTGTAACATCCTTCCGCACTGTCCACAACTCCACCGACTTTAGTGTCATCTGCAAATTTACTCACCCATCCTTCTATGCCCTCCTCCAGGTCATTTATAAAAATGACAAACAGCAGTGGCCCCAAAACAGATCCTTGTGGTACACCACTAGTAACTGGACTCCAGTCTGAACATTTCCCATCAACCACCACCCTTTGTCTTCTTCCAGCTAGTCAATTTCTGATCCAAACTGTTAAATCACCCTGAATCCCATGCCTCTGTATTTTCTGCAGTAGCCTACCATGGGGAACCTTATCAAACGCTTTACTGAAATCCATATGCACCACATCAACTGCTTTACCCTCATCCACCTATTTGGTCACCTTCTCAAAGAACTCAATAAGGTTTGTGAGGCACGACCTACCCTTCACAAAACCGTGTTGACTATCCCTAATCAAATTATTCCTTTCCAGATGATTATACATCCTATCTCTTATAACCTTTCCAAGATTTTGCCCACAACAGAAGTAAGGCTCACTGGACTATAGTTACCGGGGTTGTCTCTACTTCCCATCTTGAACAAGGGGACAACATTTGCTGTCCTCCAGTCTTCTGGCACTATTCCTGTAGACAAAGATGACTTAAAGATCAAAGCCAAAGGCTCAGCAATCTCCTCCCTAGCTTCCCAGAGAATCCTAGGATAAATCCCATCCGGCCCAGGGGACTTATCTATTTTAATACTTTCCAGAATTGCTAACACCTCCTCCTTATGAACCTCAAGCCCTTCTAGTCTAGTAGCCTGAATCTCAGTATTCTCCTCGACAACACTATCTTTTTCCTGTGTGAATACTGACGAAAAATATTCATTTAGCACCTCTCCTATCTCCTCGGACTCCACGCACAACTTCCCGCTACTGTCCTTGACTGGCCCTACTCTTACCCTAGTCATTCTTTTATTCCTGACATATCTTTTGAAAGCTTTAGGATTATCCTTGATCCTACCCGCCAAAGGCTTCTCATGTCCCCTCCTGGCTCTTCTTAGCTCTCTCTTTAGGTCCTTCCTAGCTAACTTGTAACTCTCGAGCGCCCTAACTGAACCTTCATGTCTCATCTTTACATAAGCCTCCTTCTTCCTCTTGACAAGTGTTTCGACTGCTTTAGTAAACCACGGTTCCCTTGCTCGACCACATCCTCCCTGCCTGATAGGTACATACTTATCAAGGACACGCAGTAGCTGTTCCTTGAACAAGCTCCACATTTCTGTGCCCATCCCCTGCAGTTTTCCTCTCCATCCGATGCATCCTAAGTCTTGCCTCATCGCATCATAATTGCCTTTCCCCCAGATATAACTCTTGCCCTGCGGTATATACCTATACCTTTCCATCACTAAAGTAAACGGCATCAAATTGTGGTCACTATCACCAAAGTGCTCACCTGTCCTGGTTCATTACCCAGTACCAAATCCAAAATGGCCTCGCCTCTCATTGTCCTATCTACATACTGTGTCAGGAAACCCTCCTGCACACATTGGACAAAAACGGACCCATCTAAAGTACTCGAACTATAGCGTTTCCAGTCAATATTTGGAAAGTTAAAGTCCCCCATAACAACTACCCTGTTGCTTTCGCTCCTATCCAGAAGCATCTTTGCAATCCTTTCCTCTACATCTCTGGAACTTTTCGGAGGCCTATAGAAAACCCCTAACAGTGTGACCTCTCCTTTCCTGTTTCTAACCTCAGCCCATACTACCTCAGTAGATGAGTCCTCATCAAACGTCCTTTCTGCCACTGTAATACTGTCCTTGACTAACAATGCCACCCCTCCCCCTCTTTTACCACCTTCCCTGAGCTTACTGAAATATCTAAACCCCGGCACCTGCAACAACCATTCCTGTCCCTGCTCTATCCATGTCTCCGAAATGGCCACAACATCGAAGTCCCATGTACCAGCCCATGCCGCAAGGTCACCCACCTTATTCCGGATGCTCCTGGCATTGAAGAAGACACACTTTAAACCACCTTCCTGCCTGCCGGTACGCTCCTGCAACTTTGAAACCTTACTCATGACCTCGCTACTCTCAACCTCCTGTATACTGGAGCTACAATTCAGGTTCCCAAGCCCCTGCTGAACTAGTTTAAACCCTCCCGAAGAGCATTAGCAAATTTCCCCCCCAGGATATTGGTACCCCTCTGGTCCAGGTGTAGACCATCCCATTTGTAGAGCTCCCACCGACCCCAGAATGAGCACCAATTATCCAGAAATCTGAAACCCTCCCTCCTGCACCATCCCTGCAGCCACGTGTTCAACTCCTCTCTCTCCCTATTCCTCGTCTCGCTAGCACGTGGCACGGGTAACAACACAGAGATAATAACTCTGTCCTAGATCTAAGTTTCCACCCTAGCTCCCTGAATTCCTGTCTTACACCCCTATCCCTTTTCCTCCCTATGTCGTTGGTACCTATGTGGACCACGACTTGGGGCTGCTCCCCCTCCCCCTTAAGGATCCCGAAAACACGATCCGAGACATCACGGACCCTGGCACCTGGGAGGCAACACGCCAACCGCGAGTCTCTCTCGTTCCCACAGAATCTCCTATCTATCCCCCTAACTATGGAGTCTCCAATGACTAATGCTCTGATCCTCTCCCCCCTGCCCTTCTGAGCAACAGGGACAGACTCTGTGCCAGAGACCTGTACCCCATGGCTTACCCCTGGTAAGTTTCCCCCCCACCCCAACAGTATCCAAAGCGGTATACGTGTTACTAAGGGGAACAACCATAACTACATATTTGCTTAAGCTATAAACATCTCATCCTTCATCGACTAGTAGTCTTGGAGTTCGATACTCAATCAAGAGCAGAACTCTACGAGTCGAGATAGCAGCTTTGTCAAATACACACCCAGTAATCTCCTAAACAGTTCTCCAACCGAAACTCTAAATTTCACAGCCTTTGCTTAAACATTTATATCTTTTTCTTACTTAGGGAGTTTGACTCCCCAGTTATTTCGAGACGAAGAACAGTCTCTCTCTTGGTCGACAAGACCTTGGTTTCTAGGGAGTTTTTTGCAGGGCATTTGCTTCTGAAAGAAACGAGGTTGATACCTCCGGTAACTATCTCCAGAAAATCACCAGCCTCCTTTCTTGGCAGGGTCTCTTGCCAAGCAGTAGCCCCCCATTGTGGCAAGGCCACTATACAATTGATATCCTCCTTAGTTGGCAGATCTTATTTCCAGACAAGGCCACAAGACTTAATGAGTCTACTGCATCTGGACTCTTACAAAGATCTCGGGCGTCATTCTCCGACCCCCCCGCCGGGTCGGAGAATGGCCGTTGGCCGCCGTGAATCCCGCCCCCGCCGAAGTCTCCGAAGGGAGAAAAGTCGGCGGGGCGTTAATGGCGCCGCTGCCGCGGAGAATGTCACGGGTCTGCGCAAGGCAGCCGATTTTCGGCCTGCCGATATTCTCCCGGATGGGCCGAAGTCCCGTCGACGTGATGACCGTTCACGTCGACGTGAATCAAACCTCCTTTTCATCGGCATGACCCGGTGCTCCAGGCTCACGCCGACCAGCGAGGAGGTGAGTGACGGCCTGGGGGGTTGGCTCTGGGCAGGAAATGGCGTGGCCGCAGACTGATTGCGTGAGGAGAGGTGTGTCTCGGCTTGTGTGTGTGTGTGTGCGGCGGGGGGGGGGGGGGTTAGAGTAGGCTGGGCTCCGGGGGAGTGCCGGGAGGGGGTCCGTGCCGGGGTGGAGGTTGGGGGTTGGGGGGGGTCCGTGCCGGGGTGGAGGTTGGGGGGGGTCCGTGCTGGGGTGGAGGTTGGGGGTTGGAGGGGGTCCGTGCTGGGGTGGAGGTTTGGGAGGGGGTCCGTGCCGGGGTGGAGGTTGGGGGGGGGGGGGTCCGTGCCAGGGTGGAGGTTGGGGGGGGGGGTCCGTGCTGGGGTGGAGGTTGGGGGGGGGGTCCGTGCTGGGGTGGAGGTTGGGGGTTGGGGGGGGTCCGTGCTGGGGTGGAGGTTGGGGAGGGGGTCCGTGCTGGGGTGGAGGTTGGGGGGTTGGGGAGGGGGTCCGTGCCGGGGTGGAGGTTGGGGGGGGTCCTTGCTGGGGTGGAGGTTGGGGGGGGGTCCGTGCTGGGGTGGAGGTTGAGGGGGGTCCGTGCTGGGGTGGAGGTTGGGGAGGGGGTCCGTGCTGGGGTGGAGGTTGGGGAGGGGGGTCCGTGCCGGGGTGGAGGTTGGGGGGGGGGGTCCGTGCTAGGGTGGAGGTTGGGGGGGGGGGTCCGTGCTGGGGTGGAGGTTGGGAGGGGGGGTCCGTGCTGGGGTGGAGTTTGGGAGGGGGGGTCCGTGCTGGGGTGGAGGTTGGGGGGTCCGTGCTGGGGTGGAGGTTGGGGAGGGGGTCCGTGCTGGGGTGGAGGTTGGGGAGGGGGTCCGTGCCGGGGTGGAGGTTGGGTGGGGGTCCGTGCTGGGGTGGAGGTTGGGGGTTGGGGAGGGGGTCCGTGCCGGGGTGGGTGATGGGAGGGCAAATGAGTTGGTCCACCTGGCCAGGTGCCAGCCTCCAACAGTTGGACCCATGCGGTCCATGCCACCTGGCTGGGGGGAGGAGGGGATATGGGCAATGATGACATGTCGTCGTTCCCCTCCCCTCCACCAGGCCGTCATGTTTTCAGACCATCCAGCGATGTTGGCCGCCGTGGTGGCAGCCGCTCATGTCTATGTTGCCCTGGATGAGGAGGAGGAGGAGGAGCGTGCCAGAGAGGCGGCGCAGGCTGCCGCAGAGGGGCAGGCGGCAGCCGCCCAGGCTGGAGGGACACCTGACCGACACCTGAAAGGACGAGGAGGGGGAGGAGGACGTCGCGGTCCCACGGCAACGGAGGCACCCGAGGGCGCCCCGTGTGTACCGGCCCCGGCAGTCATACCAGGACCTCACGGACCGGGAATGCAGGAGGAGACTCCGGATGAGCCGGGAAACCGTGCACACATCTGCCACCTGCTGGCACACCTGTCACCGCGTGGCACTGGCGGGGGACACCCTCTCCCCGTGTCCGTCAAGGTTACGGTGGCCCTGAACTTTTATGCAACGGGGTCATTCCAGGCACCGAGTGGGGACCTGTCCGGCATATCGCAGACATCGGTGCATCGGTGCATCCGGGCAGTGACAGATGCCCTTTATGCCATGGCGCACCGCTACATCCGCTTCCCCGTGGACCGGGCCAGCCAAGATGCCCGGGCCGTGGGCTTCTCCGCCGTTGCCGGGTTCCCCATGGTCCAGGGCGCGATCGATGGGATGCACGTCGCCGTGCGGCCACCTGCAGAGAACAGGACCGTGTTCACTAATAGGAAGGGGACCTATTCAATGAACGTACAGGTGGTCTGCGACCACCGCATGATGATCCTGCACGTCTGCGCCCGTCACCCAGGCAGTGTACACGACTCATTCGTGTTGTCGCGGTCATCCATCCCCGGCATGTACGAGGGACGCCATCCCCGGCTGAGGGGCTGGTTGCTGGGCGACAGGGGCTACCCATTGCGATCGTGGCTGATGACGCCTATACGGAGGCCACGCAATGAGGCGGAGAACCGCTACAATGATGCCCATATAGCAACAAGGGGAGTGATCGAGAGGTGCTTTGGCGTGCTGAAGATGCGTTTCAGGTGCCTGGACCTCTCTGGGGGCGCCCTCCAGTATCGGTCAGATAGGGCCGGCCGCATCATTGTGGTGTGCTGCGTCCTGCACAACATAGCCCAGCAGAGGGGCGATGTGCCGCAGGCAGAGGAGGGCGGAGTGGAGGAGCAGCAGGAAGAGGCCCAGTCCTCCCCAGATGAGGGGGATGGGGGGCAATAGTCAGGGCAGACGGGGTAGACACAGGCGGGTGGCTGTCCACTGTTACCGGCTGGCCCAGCGGGCACGGGACAGACTGATAGACGCCCGCTTCACTGACTAGATGGGCGTGGGAATCGGGTAGTATGGCCACAGACCGCACACCATGACAACAGCCGACCACCCACACCCCCCACCCATCCACCCACCCAGCACCCTCACCCCCCTCCCCAACCCCACCCACCCCACCCGCATGCACACCACCCCCCCCCCCAATTGCCGATCCACCGGCGGCACAACGGGCCGGGCTCACCCAGTTGCGGGTGGACGCGTGTCTATCGCAGGCCATGGAGGATGATGACAACCCGCCTCCGATGAGCTCCTGGCTCTACATCGTTGGACTATGTCTGACCCATGGCCACAGTACCACCATCCACCCGGACCATCCCTGCATGCGGCTGTGACACTGCAGCGCACGGTCCCGTCCTCTGCCCGGGGGATGTTGATGGCGGCCCAGGGGGAAGGGGGCAGACTCACCTGGGGCTGAGGTAAGACCACCCGTCACACACACACTTGCGCTCAACGTACATGACACGCCCGCACACTTTGGACAGAGCACAAAGGCAGCTTCGGTAGGTGTAACATTGACTTTAATAACCAAAGGAGTTCATGCACGTGCCCTAGCCCCTAAAACTCATCTGTGCCCTGCACCCGTGCCAACTTACTCAGTGTCTAATTGTTTGGCCTTACGGGCCCTTTGACTACGTCTACGTGGTTCCCCAGACGGTACAGCAGAACTGGAGATGGACTCCTGTGATTCCTGCCCTCTGACACTGGATCCCTTTGGCGGCCGTTTCCTGGGGCGTCCTGGCCTAGATGGGCCAGGCTGCGGCCCGGGTGACTGGGATGGCGAGCTGCCAGCCTGTCCTGCCCGTTGCCCATCCGATGCACCTGGGACGGAAGGGGGGGAGTCTGAGGTGTCGCGGTGTACCGGGACCTCCCCCTACAGAGGGAGCCGGGACGGACCACACCACCTCCTCCTCCCTCGGGGGTGCCCGATGGCCCCCAGGCCTCTACATGGGTGGGGGATGCGAACGGACTGGCCATCCGACGCGCCCCCGACATCTGGCGCTGCCAGTCCTGGAGGCCGGTGCTGGTATCGACAGGGGTCTGCAGGTTTGCAGCCATGGAGCCCAGGGGATTGTCGAACCCTGTCTGTGACAGTGCGACGCCGGCTCGCACATGGCCACTGGCGCCGATGCCCTCAGCGATGGCCTGCTGAGACTGGGCCATGGCCTGCAGAGATTGGGCCATGGCCTGCAGAGACTGGGCTATGGCCTGCTGAGACTGGGCCATGGCCTGCTGAGACTGGGCTATGGCGTTGAGCGCCTCTGCCATCTGGCGCTGGCTCATGGCCTCCTGTGAGAGGGCAGCCATTTCCTGGGCCACAGACGCCGCCTGCACGGAAGGCCCCAGGCCTCGCAAACTGTTCCCCATGTCTGACACCGTCGCACCCATTGCCTCCACCGCGGACGCCACCCGTGCGGTGTCAGCCTGGGTGGCACGCATGACCGGGACCACTCCCAGCTCCTGGACGCGGGTGGACTCCTCCACCTGCGATCGCAGCCGCCGCAAGCCACCCGTCACCCTATTCGCTCGTCTCCGTGTCGGTGGTTGCATCGGATCTATGTGTGGGTGTGGTAACTGCAGGAACCCGGGATCCATCTGGGCGGCAGATGTTCGCTTGGCCTGGGCTGCCCTCCGACCGCCCGGTCCCTCTGCTGCTCCTACCTCCACCTGCTGTACCGGGATGGCTGTGTTGTGCGCACCAGTGAGTGTACCAGACGCCTCATCACTAAAGTGCCCAACCGTGGTGAGTGTTTCTGCGATGGTGGAGGGTGTTGGTGACAGCAGTGACGTTGTGTCGTGCTCTTCGTCCCACTCTGACTCCATGGCACTTTGGGGGTGGGGGTTCGTCTCCACCCATGCACTCTGAGTCACTGTCCGGTATTTCGTCTTCCTGGGTAGGGGGTGTCCCGGGTAGGGCTGTCCTGGGTAGTGCTGGCCCGGGTAGTGCTGTCCCGGGTAGTGCTGTCCCGGGTAGTGCTGTCCCGGTTAGTGCTGTCCCGGGTAGGGGTGTCCCGGGTAGTGGTGTCCCGGGTAGGGGTGTCCCGGGTAGGGGTGTCCCGGGTAGGGGTGTCCTGGGTAGGGGTGTCCTGGATAGTGGTGTCCTGGGTAGTGGTGTCCTGGCTCGGATGTGACGGGGGCCTGTGGCTGCCCCCCTCATCGCTGGGTGGTCGCTCCCGCATGTGACAGGGGTGTCGTCTCCCTGTTGCTCCAGGTCTCTCCGTCTCCCGTGGTGTGCGAGGGGCATCCTGCGGGCGTCGCATGCTGGAGGGTCTGGGTCTCTCCGTCTCCTGTGGTCTCCGAGGGGCATCCTGCGGGCGTCGCATGCTGGAGGGTCCGGGTCTCTCCGTCTCCCGTGGTCTCTGAGGGGCATCCTGCGGGCGTCGCATGCTGGAGGGTGCGGGTCTCTCCGTCTCCTGTGGTCTCCGAGGGGCATCCTGCGGGCGGTGTGCATCTGCGGGGATGGGTGCCTGGACGTTTGGTCCTGCGATACACAATGAAGCATGCATGGTTAGACATCAGGCAGTGATCAGGTGATACGGGGGAGGGGGATATAGGGGAGGGGGGATATGGGGACGGGCTGTTGGTGTGCTCACTTGCTCGTGGGGCTCCGACCTCTGCATCAGCAACCTCCCGGTCCTCAGGTCCGCCAGCCAGTTCCAGGGCCCTTTCCTCGTGTACGGTCAGTGGCCTCTCATCAGCGGGGCCCTCCTCCAGTCCTCACATGCTCCCTATTGTTGTGTGCGCGCTTCTCCTGTGGGGGGGTGGGGTGGTGGCAGGGGTAAAAGGCAACAGTGTTAGGCAGGTATATGAATGCACGCCATCGGTTGCGCGTGCATTGCAGAGGTTAAGGTTAGGGCTGGATTCACTTGGGGATATGGGGGAGGGGGGATATGGGGGAGGGGGGGGATATGGGGGAGGGGGGGATATGGGGGAGGGGGGATATGGGGGAGGGGGGGATATGGGGGAGGGGGGATATGGGGGAGGGGGGATATGGGGGAGGGGGGATATGGGGGAGGGGGGATATGGGGGAGGGGGGATATGGGGGTGGGGGGATATGGGGAGGGGGGATATGGGGAGGGGGGATATGGGGAGGGGGGATATGGGAGGGGGGGATATGGGGAGGGGGGATATGGGGGATATGGGGAGGGGGGATATGGGGGGAGGGGGGATATGGGGGAGGGGGGATATGGGGGAGGGGGGATATGGGGGAGATGGGGGAGGGGGGGAGAGGGGGGAGATGGGGGAGGGGGGATATGGGGGAGAGGGGGGAGATGGGGGGGAGGCGGATATGGGGGAGGGGGGATATGGGGGATATGGGGGAGGGGGTATATGGGGGAGGGGGGGATATGGGGGATATGAGGGAGGGGGGATAGGGGGGATAGGGGGGATATGGGGGAGGGGGGATATGGGGGAGGGGGGGTATGGGGGATATGGGGGAGGGGGAGGGGGGGATATGGGGGAGGGGGGATATGGGGGAGGGGGGATATGGGGTGCGGGGGGATATGGGGGATATGGGGGAGGGGGGATATGGGGGATATGGGGGGATATGGGGGAGGGGGGATAGGGGGGAGGGGGGGATATGGGGGGAGGGGGGGATATGGGGGAGGGGGGATATGGGGGGATTGGGGGAGGGGGAGGGGGAGGGGGGATATGGGGGAGGGGGGATATGGGGAGGGGGGATATGGGGGAGGGGGGATATGGGGGAGGGGGGGATATGGGGGGAGGGGGGATATGGGAGGGGGATATGGGGGGGGGAGGGGGATATGGGGGGGGGGGATATGGGGGAGGCTCACCCTGCCTGCTCTGACGAGGCCGTTCACCTTCTTGTGGCACTGGGTGCCTGTCCGTGGTGTTAGGGCCACAGCGGTGACGTCCTCTGCCACTTCCCTCCACAGACCGCCGGCTGTGGCGTGGGGCAACTCTGCGGCCGTGCCCGGGATACAGGGCGTCCCTCCTCTGGCTCCAACAGCGTCCAGGAGCGGCCTCCACATCGCGTGACTCGAACCTCGGATGAGCGACGGCTAGCCATCCAGTCGGGTGTTTGCGGTCGGGTGTCCGGTCGGGTGGGGGGGGAGCTGGCGCGGCCGTATGAGCCGTCACGCCGTGCAGCGCGTATGACGCTGCACGGCCGTGAACCATTGCGCAAGCGCGGATCCCGTCACGTCGCTGCTAGCCCATTTCGGGCCGGAGA